>NW_008632742.1:10769-94074 GCF_000691845.1 Merops nubicus | reverse complement strand
AGCCCCATGGGCGGGGCCGCTGCCCTCCCCCCACGCCGCAGTCGGGCCCCGGCAGGGCCAGAGGCTGAAGGAAGCTCTCAGCCAGGCTCCAGCCAGCAGTGGGCAGATGGTGCCAGCCAGGGGTTTAGGTACCACAGCTCACAAACAGCTTTGACCCCTGCCTGCAGCTTTTGGGAAGAATTACTGGTGGTGCCATTTTAACATGCCTGGGCACCCACTGTCACGCTGCTGTACCAGGCTGGATGGTCTGGCATCCTCGGAGGCTCCTCCTCGTGCCCACTAAGGGTGAGGGACGAGGTTGCTGGCTGGCAGGCTGCTCCCGGGGATGGACGGGGAGGCAAGGGGCTAGTCACTCACACCCTGCTCCTCTGCACGAGTGAGCGAGCACGGCCGGTCGGCACAGAAACACGCCACCACGACAGGCTTCCTCCAGGAACGTTATTTATTTACATTAAAACACTATTGTACAAACTGAAAGAAAGGAAGAGAAAAAAACAAGGAGATACCTTGGAGGGGCCGGTGTGCCCATGGGTGCCCCTCACTCCCCACCCCGTCTCGCTGCTGCTGCCTTCTGCTCTGCTCTGAGTGCGACTGTGGCCATCCTTGTAGGAAAACCCCTTCCCAACCCTCTCTTGCTGTGAACATCCATGTTTTCTGTTTAAGTAGCTTTCAGAAATCTTTGTTTTCTGCCTCCAAAGAAAACTCTTGTCCAAGTGTTTTTTTTTCTTAATTTATTTATGTAACACAGTGTAGAAAGCTATCAATTCATAAGCAATGGTTCTGTACAATCATCCTGCAGAGGATCCCTGTTAATTTTCGACCAGCAGGCACTTTTCCCCCCCAGAAGTGCTCACAATTAACAGGGATTCTTTTTAATATTTCTTTTAAGATCAAAAAAGATACATGGAAAAGAAAATAAAGTTTACGTTTCAATGCCTAAAGTGTGCACATAAAACAGGCACAAAGAAACGAATGTGTATTCCCATGATTTCTACGTCACTAATACAGCAGGAGCAACAATCTGTACAATAAAATGCAGCTGCAGAGGAAAAAAATTTCAGTAACTCATCTGGAATACTTTTTAAAAAATGTTTTTTACTTTAAAATGCATAGTGATCAGAAAAAAACGCTCAGCAAAGAGAAGCAGCTAAACCCCACAGACACAGAAAGCATCCCCCATCAATTCTTAAAGCATATTTCAATTAGGACTTAATTTTTGTCACAAATCACAAGAATAATATACAACTGGCTAAGGAGCTACATGATAAATAATTGGGAAAGAGAATCTATCCATGCACTAGTTAAATACAGCTAACCTCTTTACAGTACACAAAAAACATTCATTAATAATGTAAAGACTGAAATGTAAAGAGAAAGAGAGAGAAAATACATTACTGATTTTATTAATTCAAGTTCAGGCATCTACTTGTGTTACAGCACAGCTGTCAAAAGGCGAGAATGAGTAAATAACAAAACAGAGTGTTTTTCTTTCTTTCCACATTATTCTATAACTGAACACCGATGGGCAGTGACGCAACCATTCTGCTGTCCAACTCATGAGGCTGCTGTGGTGTCCTAGTTCTGCATCTGTTCAAAGAACTTGTAGGTGGGGTTCTCGTAGCCATTCTGCTGCATCTTGGAGAGGTGGCGCTCCTCTGGCGTCACTGCAGCGTCCACCTGTGGCGGGAGGGCACAGCCAGGGTCAGGGTCCCGCCCGACTCGCAGCACACCCCACGTCCCCCCACTTCACGGCCATCCAGCACATTGCGTACCCTCCCTTGCGCTACCGTGGCTGTGAGGTGATGGATGGGAATACTCCTCCACTAAACAGAGTACTCCATCTAGGACCTGGAGGCCCTCGCTTGGTCTGAAGTGAACGCTTCTCTCCAAGTTATGCAGGGCTGAGCGCCCTCACGAACACAATCAACAGATGCCCCAGCACCCAGCAGTAAATGAGGAGCCAGCAAACAGCTTTAAAGAGTTCACCGCAACAGAGGGCCCTTCCAGCTTGGACAGTCATGGCTCGCTTTTTGGACAGAGTAATACGCAGAAGATAGATAAGGCAGGAACAAGGAGAAGATAAGGCAGCAGAACAGTTCTGCAGCTCGGGTTTTTTTTCTGCAGGACTTCAAAACCAGCTGACCAAACTCAACAGTAGCTTTGTTCTTTGTTGTCTGGATCACTAAGTACGCAATGCTACCAACAAAAGAAGGAGATATATTTCGCATCTCCCCACTTGTGTCCCAGTATTTTCTTTTTTGCCCCCCATGGATATATTTCGGTATCTATACTCTGGATCAACTGGGTTTCAAAAGAAAAGAAAAAGCTCACTAAAAAGCCAAAGGAAGTGGCGTGAAGCCTTCTGTCTCTGCTGTGCTCTCAGATCTGGTACAGGTGCTGTGGTCTCCAGACCCAGAAAAATTAACTGGAAAAAATACAATGAGGGTAGCAAGGAAATGCCAGAGTAGCCAGCCAGAAGGTGAGCAAAAAATGCCATTGCACTCAGAGAAACAGAACTTCTCGGTCTCTAAGGTTGAGTTTGGTTCAATTTAGCGACAAAAACCTTGATGTGTCTGCACTTGTCTAAGTATTTCTCTTAACAAAAAACGACTTTTCTTGATTACTTGCAAGACAGGCACAAAGACAGCTCAGTCAAGACCTCTCCACCGAACACCTGCTGCTCCACAAATTATTTTCTTCCTTCACTGTCCATTACAGTAATATAAAACTCAAACGAACTAGAATGGGTGAGGACAGTCTCTAAGTGTTAATTAGGTATTTTAACTCCGCTGTACAAGCTCAGGTTTTTAGTGTATTCAAAACCTACAGGAGACTGGCTATCTTGCTAGCCACCTCTGAAAACGGAGCTATGAAAGCCTGCTTGTCAGCAATTGCATTTGCTCTGTGGTCTCTCTCCTGTTTGACAGTTCTTAAAAGAGAAGGTAAAAAGTGAATTTTACATTTTTTAAAATTTTAAATCAGGAAGGTGCCTAAGACTCTATACTGAAGTATTAGGTATGAACATTTTCCTGTGGATTACTCTAAGTAGTGACCTTTAGGAGAAACAACCATTTCCTTTAAGCATAAAAATGGCCTTCTGAATAATGGGAAGTGTATTCTCTCAAGAAGCCTTATATATAGCAGGCTAACTGACTCTAACCTTTTAATAAAGAAGCAAAGGAGAAGTAATTATGTCTGATTCTCATTTTAAATCTACTCTTCAATACTGTAAATAGCTCAGCTTAGTGAGGACAGACTGTGACTTTGGGAAAATTGTTATCTGATACCCTGGAGAGAGATTAAAGCGATGTTCTTCCATGCTTGGGACAAACGGAGGCTGCTCAGCTTGTTTGTGCAGCTGTTCTTTGATTGTGGTAGGTTACGCCACAGAACCACCTGGAAAATGGCTCCTCTCAGAGCCTTCTTCTCTCTTCATGTTCTTTTATTTGTTAATGAGGAGAAGAAATGGTTCTGCATGTGGCATGTGTATTGGACTGCTCAGATGAACTGGTAACCCCAGATCTGACCCATTTTCTTATTTGTGCCTCTGCGAAATCTCCTTGTCTCCCTACCAAATCTCAAATAGCATTTCCAATCAACGCTGTATCTTCCACCAAATATTTTCCTTATGCAATAATTGGACATTTTTGTGAAAAACCCAACTTCAAGGGTCACACACTGCTTTTTCCTTGCAAAGCTACTGTGAAGCTCTTCATAGCTGGGAGCTCTGAGCCTTCCAGCAAGCCCTTGACTCCTGCCAGCAGGGAACAGGATGCCAGGCAGAAAGGATCACTGGGCTGAGCTGACATGATGCTTCCTGTGTTCCTGATTCTGCAGTGGAACTTGGCCTTTTTTTGCTGTTAAAATACTGCCATTCAAAGGCTGTCTCTCTCCTTTTTTTTTTTTTTTTTTTTTAAAAGGAGCAATTCTCTTGTGCAGTGACCCCAAAGTACATCTATTCCTCACCTCCTGTGTCACACTCTCAGGCAGTGAGATCCTGGTTAGAGATGGTGCTCTTGCTTTAAAGCTGCTCTTTCCAGATTGCCCTTGTTCTAGAAATTAGCAGGCTGAGGGAAAAGATGTGATTTTCTTTCCCTGCTCCTCTCCCTCTCCAGAAGCAACAGAAGAAAATTTATTTTCTTCTTCAGGATGCAAGCTTCCCCTGGCCAGCCCAAGCAAGAGAAGAATGCTCAGCCTGGTTGCCAACGATCATTTTGATCCATCAAGCAGAGGAGAACCCCTGGGAACCCACAAGCACAGGGGAACCCACAGCCCCTCTCCTCTTGAATCTTTACGCCCAAATCCCTGAGACACTTCTGTACGAGAACGTGCTCGGCAGCCACCGTACAGCCGTGCACTCGCCCTGTGAAGACTCGGCCGTGCCCCCCAGCAGCTTTGCCTGTCTTTTCTCCTGGGGCTGCCAGCCTCTCCCCCCACAAGGACCCACCACCTACAGCCCCACACAGGCACTTGGCTCCTGGCCGCTCCTCGATGCTGCTGCTGTTGGGCAGCGCGCTGGTTTCCCACGTGTGGCACCGGCAGCACAGCAGTGGCACAGCCCCAACAGACCCATCCCATGCAGGTTTTGTGCAAACATGTAACAGGCCTAATCCCTGCCCTGGGGGCCGTGCAAATGGAAAACGATTAGCTACTTCTGTGCTGACAACGTTGCTGCAGGCCATCTGCTGCTGCAGAAGTCCTCACTAACATGGCTGCGAAGGGAAAAGAACAGAGCAGGGAAAAGGGAAACGTCCCTGTAGCCTTCTCAGCACTCACAGAAAATAAGACTAGAAAGCAAGTGCAGAGGAAAACCCATCCTTCCTTTCACTCTTGAAGGGGCTGCTGTAGTGTCAAGTCAGCCCTGGCTCTTGCACACAGTAATGCCATGCTACCAGAGTATCTAGTGCTTCTCCAAATCAAGGAGTGAGAGTCTCACAATCCACAACTAAACCCACTGACCGATTCTCTTCCAGCACAAAATTAACATGCAATATGAAGGATATAAAGCTGAAAGATCAAAGATCCCCAAATACGAATACATCTTCCTTCCTGTGAGGCTCCCCGCTCTGGGCTGGGATGCAAAGGAAGGGTATGCCAGAACCTGTGCTGTTCTTCATACCTAAGCTCCAAACAACACTGTACTGACCTCTGTCACCCTTTTTAGCTTAAGCCTTCCACTCAGCACTTCTTACTCAGGACTAGCAGATGTGATAAGCACACAGCATAGCCTGCTAGAGGGAAAGAAATGGGGTAAGAAACAACACAAACAAAAAAGAATTCAAGAAGGTGCAAGGCAGCAGAGACTAGAGAACTGATGAGAAACTAGAGAAACCTGGAAGAAAATCAGGGAGAAAAAAAGATTATAAAAAAAAAAAAAAATGTGAGGAAGGACAGTAAAGTCAGGCTGAATTTTTAACACCCTTGCACAATATTCCGTATTAAGAAGTCTCACTTTGATAAAAGTAGTCTATAGTGAAAGTCCAATAACCTCTGAAATACAGCATTTACAGATGAAAGGGATTTATTGAAGCTCCCGCTTGCAGTCTTAGTCAATTGTTTTTTTTTAAGTTTCCCCTTTAGCCTTTAGAATGCCTCGTTCTGGTGCTTTCCCTCCTTCCTGCAGGCGTGTGCTGCAGGGTGATCCATCTCACTGCCAACCGACGTGCGCTATCGCTCATCCCCAATGTCTCCTCTTCTCCCCGGCCAGACTCTGCCTCGCGCTCTCACAGCCTCTGTCCTAGCTACTGCTCAGCCAAACGACATGCCTTGATCCCGATTATCTCCTTGTCAGTAAATCCCTAAAGCCCCTTACCATTTTAAGAAGCTTTTTGCACCCATTATGGAGGTGGCAGAAGTTGAACAAAGCATGTTAAAGGTGTGGGTACTCTGGTGCTGCCGAGAAGCAGCCTGGACACTTCTCTTTTCTACAACATGATGGATGTCTCTCGAGAAAACAGCTCGGTCAGGTAGATTGCTTCTTTTGAGACTGTTTGTCCATCCATCCCCGTCTGATCCTGCCTATCGATCTTCCACACAGAAAACCCTGATGTGGAGTTAGGAAGATGGTAACGCTGCAGAAAAATTCAAATGCTGCCTCTACGCACATGGGGTAGATCAAAAGCCCAGGCAGGAGGTGCCAGTAGCCCTCAGAGATGTACTGAACACAACACTGTTGTTCAAATGATAGTAAATGGATGCTGCCTGATATACACCTGCAGATCAGACTGAGATATGAACTTTGGAGAGTACTACAACAACTTAAAGGCTTCTTAGTTACCGCTGTGAGCCCTCACGTTGTCACCCTTCCCCACATGCTCCTGGTGCTGCCTCTGCAACAAAGCAAATGAGCTTCCAAGAGGAGATTCTGTAAGAGGAGGAGTTGAGACAGTCAGCTGTAGTCTGGAGCACAGCAGAGGTGAAAACCTCTGTTTGGCCACCTCCTTCCATGGAGAAAGTCCATGGATCTCCTACAGACAGCTGGGGTGGGCACACCATCAAAAAACACCCTCAAAATGTTTGCTGGAGCTCCTATGTACACACACAATAAGTAATTTTCAATTACTCAGCTGTTTACTTGCTTAAGTGTGGCAGTCCTCCTGCAGAGGCTGAACCACTTTAAGACATTCATATTCTCAGACTTGGAAGAAAATTATTATGACTTCTTCTAAATAGGACAAGTCTGTTCCTCCTCAGAGATCAAAAAAAAAAGGCTAACAGGATTTTTAATAACGTCTTTTGCTAAGGAAATAGTGAAATGAGAAAAAGTATTGCAGTCAGAGCTGACTATTTGGAAGACAAGAATACAGGTGGAACAGGACCTGGTTTGTAATTTTGCATTCTTTATCAGAGCTAAATTCTCACAGTAACTTCTGAGACACAACAAACAGGTTGCAAGTTTTGTTAAAACATACTGGGCCAACCTAGACCTGAGGCACAGTTATTTTGACACAAAGGGATTTTGCTCTTCTGTGCTTTTTGTGCACAGCACATTAAAGGTGCACTGTTGCTGAATAAATTCATCCTTTTTAGAATGGAATAGCTCAATTGTGAAGACATTTTAATATTAAGCCACAGAGTGGTGCAGAGAACTCCTTAGCTCTGTTAAATGGTTTTTTTTTTTTTTTTTTTTTTTTTTTTTTTTTTTTTTTTTGTTTGTTTGTTTTGTTTTGTTTGTTTGTTTCTTTGTTTTTGTTTTTTTCCCCAAAGTAAGTTCTACACAATTTTCACCAACCTAGGACAAAAATAGATGCTATGCCTTTCTTGCAGGTGAGAAGTATAGACAGTGAGGCTATGCAGTCTGCCAAGACCACAGAGCAAGTCTGGCAGAATGAGGAGTCCTGCCTGCCAATGCCAGACACAATGCAGCAAATCTACAAGGCGACACCATCTACAGCGTGGTACTAAAAATCGACTAATAGTCTTGTTACACCCACATGCTATACAGCTTTATGGTTTTACCTGTAAAAATTTTTATTTCCTAAGTAATGCTGTCATTTTGGCATGAATTGCTTCTTCAGCTTGTTCATGTTATTTCTAGCCCAACATTTTCAAGTTCATTATCACTTTAGAAGGCTTGTAGGAATCCAGAACTATCTTTACCACATCATTCTATTAGGTGAAGCTCACCTGAAATTTTAAGGTCATACTACAATAATGGTACATCCATGTTCAATGTCTGATCTGGGGCTTTGGTCTATCAGGCCTCCTGACCTGTTCTGTTGTTGTTAAATTCAGCCAAAGGAGGGTCTCATGTTGCACAGCTGTTGGCAGCAGCCATCAACTCGGTGGTTTAAAACAAAATCCTGTTTCAACTTTTGATGAAATGGGCTGGAAGTTTTCATATGAAAAGCAAAAGCTGAGATTCTTGCTTGCCTCTTGGTCCAAATTCTGCACAGCTTGCTGTCTGCTCAGACCTCACACCAAATGGTTGGTGCTCTTTTGACCATGCCTCTTTGAAAGGTTTCAAACCACGTGGGCAACCATGGTACAGACACACAAGCACAGGCTTACGACAAAGGCTTACTTTTTTAAAAAGCTGTTGGTGGCCAAAGAAAATCTTGTTTAGAGAACAAAAAGTGATGAAGTATCTGTACAGGGAAAATCCTTGCAGTGTACAGCACAATCCACAGAAGACCTGCCTCTAATGTTAATTTTCAAGCTAAAGAAAGAAATCCATGCATGTGCATTCCCAACAACACTAAAACTGTGTTTTTCCTCTTGTGCACTATCTGCTCATTGGCTGCTGTTAAATTTCCTATAAAATGAGCTTTCATATTATGAGCTTATTGGTCTGGGATATTCTTGTGGTTCTACCACTGTTAATATTGTGCCTGCATTTACAAAATAAGGCAGTTTCATTCTACTCTGCCAGATAAAACCACTCCAACTCTGAACATCAGGCTAGCCCAAAACATGTTTTCTTCATTTGTAAATATATTTCTAGAGCCATGTGTTGACTGTGTTGCACACGTGACACCAGTTGTCGTGGCAATCTTTTCTTACCTCCACAACTCCATGATGAATAGATGTGTACTGCTTCTTCTTCAGCATCACCAAAGTAATGACAATCACTGTTGCTATGACGACACCTCCCACCATTAGTCCAATGATGGCACCTTTATTTGAACCCACATCTTCAGCAAAGAACACCTACAAAAGAAAAACAAAGGAATAGAGAACAGAAGTTCACTATTTGGTAGCCTGTCTAGCCGCCACAGACATATAAAGCCTATTGAAGTATCAGTAATTAAGCAGCATTGCCTGTCACCCAAATTATTTAAATCTGGATCACTCTATCACAAAGCTCTCATAATTGGAGAAGAGCAATTTGGGCAATCTGTATTGCCTGTGGTGTAGCAGTGCTATGGCTAAGGAGAAGACTCATCTCCATGCTTCTGCTTCACATGCATCTTAGACAGAACCTGCTTTTTTTTGTCTTAGGTGAGTCAAGCTAATTGCAAAATGACTGATAAGCTTGTAAAAGAATAACCAGGGAATATACAGATTTTTTTACTTTTAGGATGCTAATCATGAAAACGTTCATAAATCTGCATCTGTGAGGCTTATTTGGACTATGTCTGGTGCATTTCTTCATTAAAGGAGCAGTGAAGACCTGTAGGACAACAGTGACTCTTGCACACAACCAGCTGGGAGAAAATTCTCACATCAAAGAGACAAAAGTTCAGAAAACCACAAGCATCCTTAGTTAAATGACCACAAAGGGGTGCATCAAGATTTTGCAGGGTAGAGGGAGAATGAGCTGTACCTGGATGATGACTACACTCATGTAGTCATCTCTAGACGAGATGACACAAGTGAAAACCAGAAGACCCACTTAAATTATGTATACTCAGGCAGAACAGTGGACTGGAAGACTCTTTACTACACATTTTTAAGACTGGCTTTTGGCAACAGGAGCAAGTTTGAAAAGTGAGTGATTGTTTTCACTGTCCTGTTCTGCATTCAGGGAATACACTGGATGATTTTACATCTACGCAGACTTTACAAACCTTTTGTCTGCTTGTCAATAGGGACAGGGGTTTTTATTATTATTATTATAATTTTTAACCAAAATGGGCAAAAAGGATTAGAAAATAAATTACATTCACAGAATTGTAAGACTACCTCACTCTGAAAGACTAAATACTTTGATAAGCATTTAACAAAAATGCAGAGTGAAGCTGGAAACCAGCTGAGACTGTTAATGAGCTGTATAACATTTGCACTCTTTAAGAAACACAAATTCCTCAGAGAGGTATTAAAACATGGCATATAAATATTTATAGTGTTCCTAGTCATAAGCAAGAAATGTGCTTAAAGTTAAGTATTCAGTAGGACACACACACAATGGACAGTGTTAGAATAAGCTACTATGAAGTAATAATTTCTTCTTTGAATTTCACCTGCCCAAGACTGAAATTCTGTTATACCATACTATTCTGGAGCACTGTGAAATGCCCCAGCTAATACACATACGCAACAGAGGAAGGCCTTAAGCACTCCGAGCCATGAAAATCAACTTAATGTACAGTTAAAATGTGAACACTCATAAAGGAGAAAATAACTGCAATTTCAGCTCAATTCAGAAGGTTGCGTGCAAAACACAATATGCAGCCAAACTTAAAGCAATATCCTAAGGAGACCATTTCAGTAAATCCTACCAGGCAGGGCACAGGAGAAGGAAAACAAAGATCCAAGTATTTTCTGCTCACTGCTTCTGAACTAAAGCTAATGGAGAAGGGCATCAGCTGGGATATGTCAAGTGGTAACATGCAGCGCCCCGTCAGGCATCAGCCCAGTACTCTCCCAGCAGTACTGGACTCCTTACTCAGTCTCAGCTGAAAAGGTAACCTAGAGGACAACTTACTGATTTTTAAGTAATGGTTGTACCTATCAGTAATGCGTAAAATGCTTTAAAAAGCTGGGAAGGCCCCACTTTAAGCATGACACAGACTACCAACTGCCATGCATTCCCTACCAGCCACCAGACTGCTTGGGATGGTGTCAAACCACCTACACATTAAAGGCTGCTGCTAGGAAGTGCACGTGACACAGGATCAATAACTACTGTGTCTAAACCACATTCCTGCAAGTTCTGTCCCTTCAGTGAACTGCATGGGTTTACTCCATCAGGATGTTTAACCCACCTGAGCTAAGCACATCAGAATTTCCCAAATTAGTGCTAATGCATTTTGGATTAGCTCGTCAAACTGGGAATTCTCAGTTCTCGGCATCAAAGAGATGGCTGAATATCTTTTCACACAGTGATTGCCTAGTTCAAATGCAAATTTGAGTCCCATGTTAATTTTAATTTTCAGCACTACTTAGCTTTAAGAATATATTAAAAAAAAGCTTTCATGTTTAATATCAGGATATTGAAAGTCATGGAACTGAAATCTCATTGTGTAATACACCTTTATAAGAGAGGAAGCAGGAAAGGTTTATAGTCAACACTAGCTTATGGGTTCTTCATTACCTATTAAGGGACAGAAAAAAAGCTTTTAGAAGATGCTTGTTCTTACTCATATTGCTTTTGATTGCTATTTTTGTGTTCATAAGAAAAACGGTCGAAATGGGGAACAGTATTTTGCTCTTTCCTGCCCTTCACCTGTTAATAAATTAATATATCTTAAGGAACGAAATACACAGATACAGCCAAGCACATATTTACGGCCAGTGGAGAATCTCCTCTTATCCCAAGCAAAAGGTTATGCTCCATGGAGTTCAGCATCCTTCATGTACCACCACCATCTGTTCTGACAGAAAAGGAATCTATCCCTGAAACAGCGTCACTCTGTTTCTTGCTGCACCATGCTGTGTGTCTCCATCAAGCATTTTTAATTTCTTTTAAAAAAAAACTTAGTATTTTCCTTCCTCTGTGTCCTTTCTCTTTAGTTCTGTGACCACAGCAGATGGACTGTGGGACAGGTATCGCCCGTGTGACCACATCCAGTCACAAGGCAGTGCAAGGGCAGGCACTGTCAGAATTTGTTCGTGTGAGACTTGATGGCTTTCCGTCCTCTCTGCTGAAATTTTTCCAAGTTTAATCTCATTTAGGAGATTACTAGAAAAATCATAATCTGTGCATGTGTAAACTTCTTTTTGGCACTTTCAGCACCCAGATCACTCGGGGGAAACGTGCCCATGAATGACCCGCTAGCTCGAGACTGAATCAGCCGCTCAAAACACGCGTGTGGAGAGCAGTGTTTGCTCACTCACCAGCTTTTGATGATGTACTTCATATCCTGAGTCGTGCCGGAATTCCGCATCCATCTTCACTTCAGATACCTCTTCTGTTTTAACATTGGTCAATCCAGAACCTGCATTGCACCGCAAGAACAACTCATTAAGGCCATCGACTCGGCTACGTGCTGCGTGCCTCCACCACTGCCACAGGAGAAGGCAATGGCATCATTCACACAGAGGAGGTGTGATGCAGTGTGAAAGGGGACTGGGAGGAAAGTGAGGTTCATCTGATGTTTCAGCCCCACTGAGGTGAGGCACAATGAGCTGGTAAAATTTCTCCTCTGTAAAATGTTCCTTAATCCACCGCAGCTCTGTTGGTACAAGCATCAAAGGCTTTCAGCATGAGCCATGGCAAGAGCTGAGCTGCGAGGGACCAACAGCCGGCTCCTGAATTGGCTCACAGGATGCAGACAGATCTGCTCTGACAGCCTCTTTAGCAACGTCAAGAAAATTTGGTGTTCAGGCTGAGCTATTCCTCCTCCCTAAGCTCAGGCTGCTGTGAGGAAAATAACAACCACATACCCACGGTGTGAGGTGGGGAACCCCAGACACTATTTTCTTGCTTCCTGTGAGTCTGTACCTTTTGCACAAGCATGGACAAATAAGAGTAATTAAAATGTTTTTGAAGTTTACACGGTTCTTACTTGTTTTCAGATTTCAGAATTAGTACGATCTAAGTCTCGACTCCTGCCTGAGATATGGTAAGTGTCCCTCTTCATTAGAGACACACAAGTAAAGCCAGTAAAGCAAAGCTTGCGGCAATTTTAATTGTGGATAGCTTGCAGCCCTGTTCTCCCCTTCTGGGATGGGGAGACGCTGCACTTGTCTAACTGGAAAGAAGGCCAGGATTTCCTCTTGGAAAACAGCCAGGAGGATGGAGGATGAGCCAGACTTATAACAGTCAAGCAGTGTATCGTGTATGTGTATCTGTGAATGTTTTGTCCCCACAAAGCTGGCTCTGGCTTATAAAGAACATATGGGTATCCATGTAGCTGGTTATTTTCCTTTTCGGTACCAAACGACTGACATTTATCTCACTTGGAGGTATGAACACTGCAGACGTATGATGTTTATGAGATGTTATTACCTCACCCAATTTAACATAAGAACAAACTGGTTCATATCCCCTGCCTATATTTATTTTAGCATTTTATCCCTCCAAGCCTTCATTCTGATTCCTAGTTTTCTGGACTGACCTTAAGCTCTGATGCAGAGGAAGAACCTCTTCTAAAATTCTCAACCCTACTGATTGCTCTTGTGCTCCACTGTCTCTCTGGACTCTCAATAAATTCTTGAAGACTTCCATGTGCCAGTGACCTCCACAGTCTAAAGTAGTACCGAGTGCAAGAATGATTGCCCTTTTATTGCCTTTGAATGTGCAATTTCTTTTTTCATTAAACACTCATTTATTTTTTTATTATGAGTCAGCAAGAGTAGTCCTTCCCAAGAACCTCTCTGGACTGTACAGACAATCCCATTCTAAAATTTTGAACTTTTTCTTCACAGTAAGACATACAAAGGAGAGAACAAGAATCACCTTCATACAGTGTGGTATATATGGTTGTTTTCTTGAACAGTCTGACTGCCCCATAAAACCTACCTTATTAAGTGCCTTTTAAAGCACTTAAAGATCTCCAGTTTCATTATCAAGCATCTGATTTCTGATGCCACATTACAGTACTGACAAGTATTTTATGATGTTTATATATGAGAGATCATTTTGAAATGCAAGAGCTGTAATGTATGTAAGGAACTGCAGTTTGAAAAAAACTCATGATCTTCTCTCAGTGAAACACAAGAGGAAATGGAGATGAAGGAAATAAAATACACATGGCACCTGAAAATAGATTTAACTTTCTATCCTTGCAGCAGCTAGGGTTAGTTTTCCAACCTAAAATAAGAACACAATTTACACTCCTTTGTGCATCATTTGAAAATAGCCCCTACACCTGCATCAATGGGAAGTGAGGAAAATGAGAATGTGTATCTGGCTCCACAGAGGCTCACCTCTGAGACCTCCCCTGTTTTTTGTTTTTAGGATTAAAAGGGGCGGGAGGGGGAAACTACCAGTGGAATAGCAGTGCTTGACATCGATGAAATAGCTGGAGGGAAAGGGCTTTCCCAGGACCTGGTTCAGTGCCCACAGCTGCAGGGGCTGAGGAGGTGGCTGGCTCTGAGCTGCTTGCCACTGCCCACAGCCACACTTGGTGCCTCTTGGACACGCTGGCAAAGGCACCACGTGGAAACTCTCCCTAAGGCCCAGGGAACTACACAACTCTACTACTACAGCTGGCATGCTCACTGAAGCCATAAATGTCAGAATGTACTCATACACGTATGAGATACATCCATGAAGAATCAACTTGTCTTTTGTTGAGGGAATTCCTGCCTCTCAAACCTCTTAAAGGACACTGGAAGAATTAGGAAGCACATGGGAAAGAGGGATTCAGATGGGAGTGAATCTGGATTTCCAAAAAGCCTTTGAAAAGTTCCCTAATCAAAGCTCTGGCAGAAGCTAAGATGGTAAGGATTAGGAGGAAACCTCCCTCACGACTTCCCACAACTGATTAAAAGACAGGAAATGAAGTGTAAATACACAGCCCTTTTTCACAATGGAGGAAGGTTACCAGCAGGGTCCCACAAGGATCTGTGCTGCTTGCAAAGTGATCTGGATAAGGGAGTGAATAGTGATGTGACAAAGTTAGTTGGCAAAAATCTAAAAGAAAAAAAAGAGGACAGTCAAAGTAAAATGCACTGCAAAGAACTGCAGAAGGATATTACAAATTCCAAGTGCACACTAAAAGGGAAACAGTATTCAACATTGATATAAAGTGGTGCTCACAAGGATACACAGCCTTAACTATACATACACAACAACAGACTCTAAATTAGCTCTGTTCCATCCAGGACAGAGACCTTGCAGTCACTGTGGATAACTCTCTGCAGGCAGTTGGCTCTGTAGCAGTCAAAAAGGCAAAGAGAAAGCTAAGAGTGATTATGAAGGAACAGAGGAAACAGAAAAACATAATTACAGCACTGTATAAATGATGCATCTTCATTTTAAATCTTGCTATCAATTCTGGTCACCCAACCTCAAAGGAAGGCAGAACTAGCAAAGACACAGAGCAGAGAGAGAGAGATGATCACTGGTATGGAATGGCTTCTGTACATGGGAGACTAGAGAGCGGCAGCCTTCAGACTGGAAGAGGCAACCGAGGGGGAACGCTACAGAGTTCTATATGACCATGAACGACCAGGAGAAAGTCTACAGAAACTATTTATTCATTACTTCTACTAAGAAAGTGCAGGACACCAACATGGCTACGACACAGTAGACTGAAAATTAAAAAAAAAACCGAAACCTTAAGAGTGTGTAGATATATAATTTTGCACAATGCAAAACTGGACTGTGGGAACTTACTTGCCCAAATCATGAAGACGTTCAAAACACAAATGAACAAATTAAAAGAAGAAAGGTTCATCCAGGGTGACTAAACACAATGGTGAAAGTACAATTTCCAGTCCTAAAAGTCTATCAAATGCTGGTTGCCAAAAGCCCAGTGGATGTGCCACAGGTAGAGGCAAAGGTTTTTAAGTATCCTGTACTCAGCACTGCTAGAGGCAGGATAATGGGCTTGAGTACTTCTGCTCTTGGGCTCTGATCACTTTCAGTGAAAGCAAGCTACAATAGCTTAGGCCATGGGTCTTTGTTAGATTTACTCAAACAGAACCAAATGCCACAGGTAGAAACTACAGCAGCATGTCAGAGGGGCAGAACAGGCCTGGAGCCTTCACATCAATGAGCAATAGAGGGTGGTAAGTTCATCAGTAGTTTAAGCTGCTGGAAAAAACACAGGCTTAGGCTTCCCCAAAGCCACATTTCTTTGAGGGTTCCCTTCCCTCCTCCTATTCCCATCAAACAGTAGCACAGGAGCCGTATTTCCAGCATCCAGCAGGTTAAACAGTATTTTGCCTTGAGATCAGGTAGAAATGTTTTGCTTTAGGTCATATTAAATTGAATAGTAGGGAGAATTTCTTCACTGAAAGAGTGGTTAGGCACTGGAATGGGCTGCCCAGGGAGGTGGTGGAGTCACCATCCCTGGAGGTGTTCAAAAAATGAGTAGATGTAGCACTTGAGGCTGTGGTCTAGTGGTTGGGGAGATGCTGGGATGAAAGCTGGACTTGATGATCTTAGAGGTCCCTTCCAATCATAGTGATTCTATGATTCTGTATGACAAATACTTACCAATCTACAAAAATACCATGGGATCTCAACACAAAGTAGGACCCGGTATTAGGAAGTTAATGATATTAGAATTACTAAAATTTGTCTTTGGCAGCTAGCACAGAAAAAAGGTCAGAAACAGAAAAATCTTCTGTTTCACTAACAAATCTGACAGCAGTTTTCTTCCTACCTTCTATCTCCGTTAGAAGGGAGGAAAGAGAGTTTTAAAAGTATGACCAGGGTAAACTGGTGGTCTGCAAATGATCAACTATATAGTAAGAGAACCATGTCTCTGCACTGGAATCAATAAAATACCTGCTATGAGACAAAAATATGTATTGGGTTAGATACAACTTTCCATCACGTTACATTACAGAACTCAGATTCTCTGTTGAAGAAGGTTCTCGTTATTTCCAGTCCATTCACTTTCTTGTCCTGGTGACTACATATTTAGACCTACACGCTAAGACTTATTTTTCAAAATTAGTAAATGAAGAAGGAAAACCTTAAGAATCTTTCCAAAACTTTTATCAGAGATGTGTGGTTTAGGTTAACACACAAACAGCTGAAGGCTAATACCACCCTGCTCTTGCACTGAAGACAAGCATGTGAAGAAAAGTTAACAATATGACAAGAATGTTAATTCTGACACAAAATTATACTCTTTCACTATACCAAGCCTAAAATACACAACCCAACCACAAAAGCCAATGTAAAAGAAGTGAGACCAACAGCCTCACTGTACATTCACCAGCAGTGATAATTATCAGGGCTCTTTCTTCTGAATTGCATATAATCTTCAGGGAGTTCCATTCCCAGTAATTTCAATTTTAAAATGCTACAGTTCAGCTAGAAAATGTATTAACTTGCAACTCCTCACAAAAACTGACAAAACTACTTAGCCATCAAAAATACAGGCTTAAAAGTATCTTGTAAAGTCCAACAGAACGAGATATAATGGGCTTTTAATTATATTGCTGTTAATGAGCAATATTAATTGCTTCTATAGATATGTGTGTACACATGCACGCTCACACACATATGTTAACATCAAAAAGGTTTGTGTATGAAAACCTTATTGTTCCTTGTTCTTAAAGGGGAAAAAAAAATCATATGACATTGAAAACTACTCATACGAAAGAAAAAACAAGCAGCTGCTTTGGGGAACACTTTATTCTCACACAGATGAGCTTTTCTATTTGTGTAAATATATATTTAGGCTTTAAAAAGGGTGAGAAAAAAGAGGATACAATGAATTCCACCAAGGATGCAATTAGGTGTACATTATCTACTACACTACTTGTAATTGCTTAATTTACTGGTTAAGTAACAGCCTATTAAGATTTTGGTTTGCAAGGCTCTGAAACAGTATTTTTGTGCCTGTTGTATTCCAGTTACTTTCTGAGTTAAAAATTAAAGCTCCAAGTGAAGCACAGTTTAAACTACCAGACCTGGGTAGTCTCTACACACAAGAAAACCAAAAGGAGTACATTTAAGCAATGGATGTCATGACTGCATTGAGGAAAACGTTTAGCTTCGTGTCCATAAAGTATATTTGAGTAATGGCAAGAATGGGAAAAGATCTGTTGAATCAAGGCCTTGTTATGTTGCAAGTATTACAAGTGTAGTTAACAGCTTCACCTAGGTAAAGCGTCATCCAAAATAAAAAGGGTGGATGGAAAGGAATGCAGCATTTGAGAAATTACCCAGATAGACAATTGCATGTTCTTACTAGAAATTCAACTACTACTTTCACAGGACTCTATGACTTTGTGCAGGTCGTTTCATTTTGAAATGAAAGAAGAATGAAGATTGCATACTCACAAAGATTAAAAAGAAGATAATAGACTCAGTTTTGTAAGGACAACTTAAATATCTTTGCCAAGTAAGTACTTTTAGGACTGCATGGAACTCAGACTTTCTGGTCTCTCCCTGGAAGTTAGTAAATAGTGGTTTACTTCTACTTTATGGATGACTACAGGGGTCTCAAACCAGAGAAAGCGGAAAGTAAGCGTAAAAAAAGAACATTATCTTTTTGTTTTAACAGAATCTAATTGGACTTTAGTATGAAACAATTATTCCTCAGAATACCAGAGATTATCTTACATGTTTGTTAAAAATGAATAATCAAAACAAGTAAAAATTGGTAATCTATCTGGCATATCAATGGAGATGCTGTGCATATGCACATACAATTGCATTCACTGCTAATAACTATCTGATTTATAGAACAAAACAATCTAATGGAAAAAAACCCCACTTATTATTTTTATTTGGTAGCTGCAGACTAAGAAAACTGTATTGAACTAACATCACTAAGACAGGAAAAAAAAAAAACCTGGCAATTTCTGGCAAGAAAGCCATAAATAATTCACTAAGCTGCTCTATGCCCTCACCTCACAGACTGCAGCATATGTGCTAATGATTCTGCAGAACAGCCATTAGGCTCACAGAGCCTCTGCTACCACATATGAAAAAAATACCAAACCCTCAGCTTTCTATATAATGTAATAAAGACAAACATGTCATGATTTATCAGCAGAAGGGCCACAGAGAAGCAGTTTTATGTGCAACATCTCCCAAAATTGACTGTTTGCAAAACCAATCAACTGACAAAGAGCTGGGAGAATGCAAAAAAATCACCCCCAAACTACACTGCACGGAGGAAAGTAACGGTTAATATCCTAAAATCCTTGCCATGTGAATTATGGGCAACCTGTGAGTGATATAATTACAGCTGTTAGAGGTTTAATTACAAGTTGCAACTGCACCACAGATGAGAATACAACCTACCCTAAACAGAGCACTGGTTATTTTCTTTATCACCTTGAATTTCAGAAAATCTGCTGAAATTAAGCAACACCCATTTTGATGGCAGGTTTTCCAGTCTTCATTCAGTTTCCACAGATCAAACCTGCTGAATTAACATCAGTAAAATGGAGCCTGCTTGTGAGCATCTAATCATGTTTTTTTATGTACCCTTGTGTATGTGTCTGCCTCTATATATACACGTGCACACACTGCAAGGAAACACGACTGATGAAGCTGTTACAGTGAGGCTATCAAGTAAAGAGATATTCTTTCTATTTGAAGTTCTTCCTGTGGAAGTTCTCAGGCTGGATTGAAGTCTTTCTAATGTCTCGCTGTATGAAGCAATTTATAAATAGCAAGAAACACGCCATAAATCTCTTACCATTTTGTGCTGTATTAAACAATAGCTCACTGACGAACGCTTAATACATCTAGGTATCTTCCTTCCCTTTAACCCTTTATTATCTCTGCTTACTTCCTTTTCATGAAACAAAAGATAAGAAAGTGATTTAGGCAGAATTCTTATTTTTCTTGCCTCATTTGTGAACTAAAAAGGGGAAGGACAGTGTATGGAAGCACTAGGCTCCATTTCAAATACTAGTGTGAATCACACAGATGTAGTACCTCTGCTAGGAAACAGGGGTCCCCCTGACATTACTCTCCTCCTGGGACCAATCTAAATCAGATTGAAATTCAAGCTTCAACGGCTGACAGCCAAAGTGGAGTGCAACAGAGGTGGGGGTTTCACCTGGCTTAAATTTTAGTAAATGCTTTAAACTTGGTCCTCAGCCAAAAGCTTTTCTGCTCTACGGATTGGACGACTCTTCACATTTCCTGACTTTAGGCACTTTATTTACTTTCTGAAAGAGTGAGTACAATGTGCTGAAGTAACAAGATTCTAGTCATCACAAAGACTACTAACAACTCAATACTTGTTTTTTTGTACTGTGACCAAACTATCTCTCTAGCGGGAAAGAGACAAAGACCATCTGCATGATTTTAATTTACTTTTAAGAAAAACATAGTGACCATTGTGAGAATGATAACGTGGGTGAAAAGCGGCAAAAATAAAATGGGAATTATAAAAAAGGGCATGTGTTTGTATGTTTGTCTTAATCCTTTCAGAGCCGATTTTCTCCAAGTATTTTGAACAGAACTACAAAACATTCACTTGTTCTAATTCTGAGGTTTGGACTGGTGCAGGTTGACACGACACCTGTATTTTTACCCTGAAGCAGCAGGTCACCACCTTATCCACTTGAGCAAAACAAGCAGAAGCACAAACTGGAGAAGCAGGACTATGAAAAGGAGAAACCTTTCAGGGAACCAAGAAGAATCTGGGCAATTAAAACACAACACAACAAGCAGCTGCATGTATTAATAAGCCTCCAAGTCCCTTGTTGAAAATTTTTTTTCTAGAATAATATCCTTATTTTTAATTTTTTTTTTCCCCCATAAAAAAGAGCCACAAACTGTACAAACTGAATATCCCAAAATGACAGTGACTGAAAAAAAAGGTATCACTGTTCCTTTTTTTAAACTCTAACATACAAATTCTATTTATCATTAGCAAGTACAACAATTTTAAACCACACATTTCTAAACTTTCAGAATCCCGTTTGCATTTCACAGTTTAATTAAACATCCATTTACTTTCCTCTGTTTCTGGTTTATGAAGCTACTCAGACTGGCATTGTTTTTTTGTTAGATTGAAATTTTATCACAATGAAGTAGTTTTTAAAGCACGATGAAAAATCAGGCGGACATTTATTCCCAGATTCTGTACAAGTAAGGACAAATTTGCGAGTCTGGACCTGGTCATTAAAGATGTAAAGAACATAAGCTCTATCAGGAATGGTGAAAAGACCACATTTTGCTCACTGTTATGATACACTGAGCACTACTGTAAAGGGGCAAACTCCCTATTCCCATGCACAGGTAAGGCACTTTCTGCCTTTATGAAATTGGAAATGAGACACAGCAGTGACAGATTTCAGCCTCTCTGGGGAAGCAACCGTCCCTCTGCACGGAGGGCCGTGCCCTGCGCCGTGCCAGGCTGAGGGGTTCTCCCTCTGTGCCAAAAGCAGAGCGGGGCCTCGGCAGCACTTCCACACTGCGCTAAAAGCGATGGGAGCGGCCCAGCCCCCCCGACACTGCTACTTTTGCACCTCAGCAAAAAACTGAGGAAATATCCCCTGTGATTTTCATCGTGCAAAAGCTATCGTATCTGCTGGAAACTTCTAAACCATAATGGTCACATACTGAAATATTTCTTACCTCTCATTAGTAGTTTATTGTACATATTTACAAAGATCAGTCATGACCTACGCAAGCTGTGAATTCGGTACTATTCGTATCACCTCAGCTAACAAAGTGCTCTGATACAGTGGACTAAACCACAATTTCACTCTTGAAACTTGTGGTAGTGTGAGAAAATCTTTTCTAGAGAAGGGGCACCAAAGATTTGTCTGTGTTTGTATGTTTGGGGAAATATAAGGGAGGAAAGAGTAAACTTTAATAATAAATATGGGCCTTGTAACAGGACATTTTTCAAGACAACTGAAATTAAAATAGTTAACTATCACAAACTTCAGTACCACAAGAAAATTGCTGGATTGAACTAACATTAAAGAATTTGGATTAAACATGTTTACGTTTCATTTGTGATGATATTTCTACCACTCCTGGGGAAGAAACCTAATCCAGAAGACAGAGATAACCCAGTTATTGGGGGGATGCTCCCTCATCCCATGATTTTTGACACTATTGTACAGCTAGCTCAGCATCTTGTTCCAGGCTGTTTTCATGGAATGAATTAAGACTTTAAACACAAGTGAAGATGTCAGATTCCTAACAAAGTGCTAGGAGCACATCACCTGGCCAGCCTTAATAGATATTCCTACTGCTGTAACTTAGCTGCTTATTTTACTTCCCACTGTAGCAACTTCTGTAGCCATTAAACACTGGTAAATTATCAGAAAGATTTAAACACACTTAGGAGAATGCTGCCAATAATGTTATTTAATGGAACTTTGGAGGAAAAGGTGAAGGGAAAAAAACCAGATTGGTCAGTTTCGTCTGATCTGAAGAAAAAAAAAACACATGGCAATGTGACATGGAAATAATTCTGACCCTAAAATATACCAATCTAACCTCACTATGTGTTGGAGTACCTCTTCTGAAGGAAAAGGCTGTTTGCTCTCAATGGAATTAGCCATTTCTAGATAACTCTAAAGAAAACAAAGGGGAAAACCAACCTAAAAGGTAAAAAAAACCCAACAGTACAAAAGCAAGCATTTACTTTTGCAAAATCGATTTGTCCCATTTAACTTTTCCAAACATTTGCAGCCTGACTCAAGCTAGTCATCTACTCTTACTCTGAAATCAGTAGGAAGACATGGGTACCTAGAGTGGGGAAATAATCGCTCCCCTCTACCTTAGAATAGCCATACAGAGGTGTCTGCAGTGCTGCCAGAGCGAGAATACGGGTAACTAGTTTTAGATACCTGGAGTTAGCCAAGATAAAAATCTCAGAAAACAATCTTGATGTCCTCTGCAATTCTACACATGAATTCTTTATGAGCCCCAACTAAGAAGACAGTGTACACTCTATAGAGAGGCTGTGACATTTTTATCACACCTTCCCAAATTAAAGGTACTCTCTGCACTACAGGGTACCGTGTCTGCTGCCTCCTGCACCGGCCGAAGCATTACTGCTAGAAGGGATGGCAACCTGGTAGGAGTGTCAGCTCGGGGTGTCTGGGTGCCAGTCCCCACCCCAAACATCCCCAGCACCGACAGCACTCACTCGGGCTGATGGGCTCTGTGTGGGGACTCTTCCCTGGTTCATGGAATCGCAGCACGTTTTAAGGGAGGGTTATACCAAAGGAAAGGTGATCATTCCAGCTCAAGCAGGCCACAGACATGCTGGGAAAACACAGGGTAGGTAAAAGCCATGCAAGTTATATACCTGGTCGTGTGGTGAGTCCTCTGTCTGCAGCTGGGCGGGCATCAACTGGCTCAACTGGGCATGTGCAGAAAAGAAACAAAAAAGCAAACAAAAAATAAACAAAATCCCCCAAAATGATAAAGTCAACTGCTCTTCGTCGGGACAGCACAGGAGAGACATACTGCATACACAAAGTTACCCAAGCAACAGCTAGAGAAGATCTGCCTTCAGTTAATCCTGGAAATAAAAGGAAGGGATGGGCATGACTTGAAAAGGAAGGCTTCACAGCTCAATTTCACATCACATTCTGGTTACTACTTAAAGTGAGAAACCATCAAGATGAAAGAATTTCTGTCTCTAGAGTGGAACTATATTCATTACATGCAAACTTTTTCCAGTTGTCTGATCAGAACTGGCAGCAAGAATGGACACAAGTGACTTCTTGCAGCCAGTCTTGATCAATGCTGACTTACAAACCCACCAAATTCCTTTTTTTTCTTTCCATAGGGATCCTTTAGAGCACTAGCTATAAAGTTTGAAAAAAAGTAAAGCACATTTTGAAAAGACAGTCAATACTTCATTCTGATACACTCTGATTTGTAGATCATAAATTTTTCCCCTTCTGATTTTTGAAAGGGAAGCAAAGAAAGACCAGTTTTTGCTCATAAACTGCTCACTGTACTCAGCATCAGAAAAATCATAACCTGATGATACTGCTGACCTAAGCAACAGGACTGCTTGTCATCTTAGGAAGTCTGTCACTTGGTTAGTATTCCTATGGGGTTTGGCAAACAAGCTCCCATGTTTGCAGTCAAAAGCCTGTGTGGCACCCACGTCCTCTGTACACAGGTGATGGCTGCAATAGCTCCTGCCTCTGCAAAAAAGCAGCAAGTCAGCATTGTAGTAGCCACAGACTAGACATGCATCTGCATGTACAACTTGCTTGTGTTTCCACATGGGCAAAATTTTCACAGAGCTTGCTGGTCTGGTGCTGCAGAGACAAGCCATCAAACCATTTTTATTCACAGAAGTGCAGAGTGACATTAGCAGACCATGTAATTGCTTTCCTTAAATAGCACTAGCAAAGAAAAAAAAAAAAACCTCCATACTTAACCAAGAACTACAATTTTGAGTATTTTCCCATTTAAATCTTCTGGTAGGTTTTCCACTATTGCTACGAACCCTCAGGTAGGTCAGCAGTAGTTTTCAGTGTAAGGGACTGAACAGAAGAAACAACCAAGGGCCAACATTACCCAAACTTCTTCTGCAGAATCCTCTTCCATCAGCCTGGCCCCCACCTCCTCCCTAGACAGCTGAGGGCTTTTATTTCCCTCTTGCTCAGCACTCTGTAACCCTACATGCCCATAGCTACGGTGAACACAGAGAGCAGGCTGTGGGTAATTATATAAATGGGAGTAGGTGAAGTGAGAAAAGGATGAACTTTCTGTTGTACAGTATCACAGACCCGATCTCAGGGTAATATGGTATTTGTGGAGTTAGGTGAAAGTATTAATAATGAATAATTATTCTTCTCTTCTATAGTTTTGGAAGCACTTTGTAGGGGAGAAGGCAAACATCACCAGCTCATTTCTTAACTGACAAAAAAGCAAAATGACCTGCTCAAGGTCACAAACCAGTTGCAGGGCAAAAACTGGAGGCAAAAACTTAGAGGCCAAGGGTCTTCCAAAGCAGATCATGATGCCAGGCACCTAAATGCAGCATGCCCCAGGCAACATGATACAAAGAAAGGGTGAGAGAAAGGAGAGCCCTGAACTGCAACCTTTTGAATTTCAGTTGCATTTTAAAACCTGTTAGCTCTTGCCCGGTATCAATGTATGCACAAACAGCAGTTAACTCTGAAAAATTTGTCCATGAGCTTCCTCACTACCTGCCCCACTGGACTACAACCCTTCACAACAGCTGATACAGAGAGGAGAAGTTTAAGCCTATGATAGCATTTATCAATAATCAAAACCCTTGAGATGTACTGTGTATTATTATACAATTGCATTCATTTTCATGATCTAGAATTGTATTTCTCTTGAACACACTTCCATGTGCACAAAAGCACACACAATTAAAACTGAAAATCTGTTTTCCAAGTAGCCTCACTAAATTGGCATATCCCTCCTCACACTGACTACACAAGCTTCACAGAGGGTACGCATCCCACCTCAGATCTAATGCTAATACATCTCAGAAGAGCAAGAGAGAATGTGGTTGCTTGTTTTCAAAAGCAAAGGTGAATCAAAAAGCTGAAGAGCTGGTAAATCTGCAGGCGAGGAGAGCTATGTGACGCTCACCTACCAAGAACAGTATGGAAGGGAGTGACTGGCCAACGCGTAAGGCTAGCACGGTACATTCACAAGAATGTCACTTCAGACAAACACTTTGTCACTACGGCTAACTGCAACTGCCTGCTGAAAGACAAAGGGTAAAACATTAAACCCAGGTAGTCGTTGGCGAAGTGCCCAGGGACCTTGGCTGTGTCAGAGCTTCACAGCTGCTGGGGTTTTGCTCCCACCTCTGAAGGTGCATTTTTCACTGTTAAATACAGTTTCCTGACAATTTGGTGCTGCATTCTGCAATGTCCTCAGAGAGTACTTTTTGTTAACCTGATTTGTACCTTGATACGCTGGACAAATGTTCAGCCATGCAAGTTGTGCAGTGTATTACTGGTGCTTTGGATTAATTTCTGTGGACATTTACTGAGAAACTACCTCAAAGAAATGAGGAGGAAAATACTTTCACAAACTACTGAGCTATGCTAGACTTTCAAGGTCTTTTTACTTTCAGGCTATTTCTCACTCACTCATTAGATAAAGCAATTTCACTAAACCAAACTGTTTATATAAAACTCAATTTATTTAAACATGCAGTTTAGATTGTGAAAATTTCAAATGGAGTTATGAAACCCTGATATTACATGTCAACATACCAATTCAATGCAATCTTAGTATCTCTGGGTGAAACCTGGGATTAGATCATAACCATAGAATAAAACAGGCATGGAAACTAATGACAAATTTAAGGTATTTTTTTGTAGTTTTTAAACTTCTTCACTTGCATACAGTATACTTTCAAACAAAGACTTAATGGCTGCATATCCTTCCACTTTTTCCATAATCACATTTTGGTTTAAGCATTCCCTGAGTGGTTGGTTTAAAACCAGTTTCACCACTGTGACTGTGCTGGAGGGGGCAGGATCCCAGGTCATAACCCAACCAGCTCCAGGGACTGTTTGCTCAGTTGCCTTTCAGAAGTCAATGGTCCCATCAGAAACTGTTTTTTGACAGTAACTCAAACTGCAATGAGGTAAATGTTTTACCTGGTGTGGCTGCTAGGGACTGAAGAAAACTAATGCTTACACAGTGCAACAGCTCTCTGCAGTGAGGAAGTCAAAGCTCTCATTCTACCTAGAGACCCACCCACGTATGCTGAGCTGACAGTGCTCTGCATTGGTGTTCAGTTCAGTTTTAAGAAAGTTGACTACAGCTTTCAACCTAGACCAAAACAGTATCAACAAATGAACTTGTATAACTTGCTTGCCATCTGAAACTCCTCTGGTAGCCTCCTAAATCTGCTGGACCAACCGCTCAGCATTGTTCCCAGACACCAGGCTCTTTACATGGAACATACTGCCATTTCTCTCAATAGTGCTGCTGAGAACTCTCAGCCCTCACTCAAGTAAATGGGAGCTGAGATGTTCAGTTCTCCAGCCTTCACTGGCATACTCAGCACATCCCAGCAGCAAGAGATGTTGACCATCACTAATACTGCAATGGTTAAGTCTCTCTACACTAGCTGAGGTTTCTCTAGCATGTGATTTTTGAACTTACTCCTTTTTTGATCAAAAGTTATTTGTTAAGAAAGAGCAATGACTTGCTCAGTACTGCAAAAGATACAAAATCTTCCCTGCATAAGGGGAACTTGCTGTGTGAAAAATAGACTTTGCAAAAAGACCTTGAGTGGAAAGGGAGAGGAAAAAAGAAAAGGAGAAAATTGTGTCTATTGTTATTTACTTCTTGCTACTACCAAAGCATTTCATAACAAGACAGACACATTTTTGGAAGCAATTTAGACAAAGTCTGGGATCAGACCATGTCCAGGGAAGAAAACAAGCATGGGAAGTGAAGACAAATGGCACACTTAGTCCTGGGTTTCTGGAACAAAGAGGTGGGAAGCAAACACAAAGGAAAAAGATAAGGCTGTAAAATTCCCCTTTGATACTAGGAACAAAGATACAGAGAGGGTATCTAAAGCAAGAAAGAAGATATTGTAGGCATGATCACATTAACAACATTGTGGTTTGGGTACATGACAGAGAAGTACAGAGGGAAACAAAGACTTGAAGAGGTTTAATTCATCAAATAATTTCTAACTGTGCCGACTTAAATGCTAATAATGGTCGGCCTGACAGAACTGCTTGCTGCAGTGACTTCATTACAAATACAATCCTGACATCAAAAAAGCCTCTAAACCCCCACAACTTAAAGGCATGAAAGTTAAAAGATGTTCCCACAGTAAACATTAGGAAGTACTGCAACAAATGGTATAGTGCATTAAAATACACACCGTTCATAATTAAGCAGTATTTCCACGCAAGGCAGGAGAGCTTTTGTTTCTTATTTGCTGTCACACATTTTAAAAGGAGAACCATGCTCAATACAGTTGCCCGTGGGAATTCAGTGTCACATTGAAGTATGTACCTTTCACTATTAAATTCTGGGCTTAGCCAGGTTTCTGAAGGAAAAAAAAAAGGCCTTTTTTCCTGAATGCAGTGAGTGGGTATAGAAACTGATGCCCTGTATGCCCCAGGTACAGGACAACTGCAGCAAGAACTGCACTGGAAAATTCCTGCAGGACAGAGGCTGGCAGCTGGCTGGACACTGTGCTACAGTCCCCAGGGAGGGGCAGGGAAGTTCAGCTGACGCAGCCAGCCCCACGTCACTGGGCTGTGGGTGCCCTCCAGACACGTCTGCAGTCCTTGTCACCAGCTCCTCTCTTCTGGTTCTTGCTGCTGGCCGGGCTGCTGAGTTTGCTCCAGCTCTCTTGGCCCTTTTTCTTGGTTCCTAACTGTAGTGGTAACTCCCTGGCAGTCTGATTTTGGCCCCGCTCCTGACCGGCCTCTCCCCTTTCCCTTAAACCCAGTCTACTTCTGCCTCACTGATCTGTTGACCCTTGCTCAGTTCCTTGCCATATCTTTACGTCTGCCTGATCTTTATGCTTCTCAGACTCCTGGGGATAACCCACTTTGGTGACAAAATTGGTTATGGCTCCATTGATTTCAACTGGCACCAGCACCACACCTGGTAAATCCACGCCCATGTCCCATGTTTCACCTCCCAAGCACCCAGTTGCCCACAGTCACTAACACACTGTGCTGGAGTGAGACTAACTGAGTAAGGTTGGTCTCATTGTGAGAGCAGGTACAGCCTACATGAGTGGTTTGAAAAGACTTCTAGAGGATGTTAATGTCTATGCAGCTCAGCCACAAATCACAAACACACAAAATATAAATCTGTCTGGAAAAAAGACTTCTGTAGCTACAGCCTCTGTGAATCTACTGCTGCCTTGCAGTAACGGACTTTCACTACTGTGACTAACTTATCACTAATGGCAGTGGAGCTGAACTGATAAAGGAAAACAAACACAGGAGGAACTTGAATGACATGGTTGAAGTCCCTCAGGTTTCTGATTAATTGGCTCCGGCACCTAAGTAAACTACCAATTCCAGACTACACATAAATTATTAAAGTATTACATAGTCACTTCAATAAATTAGTCCATGAGCAACATAAAATACTCCTCAGGAAAAAAAGTTTTCATTGCATTGCTGACTATGCAGGAACATTTCTGCAGTACATTCCAGACAGAATGGTGGAGGAAAATAAAATCAACTCTCATGCTAGGATTGTGCTAGATCCGTAATCATTTTGATGTCAGCAAATAAAAAGCTCTTCCTTAACCAACACACTCATTTCATCATGGCACAAATCTAATAACTTATCCATCTACCTCAGCTCACAGTCATGTATTTTATAAGACTGTCACTCATAACTTGCTGGAATTTATTCTGATTTGTTTTTAAAGGAAAGTAAGCTCAACACTGAAATTTATTGTGTGTCTAAATTCCAAATTTTCTGTTCCATCAAAGAGACACAGGGGACATGGCAGACCAGTTCTAAACTTGCATTTGAGAACCTCTATCCTGCTTATATCAGAAATATGGCAATCTTCAGGAACAATGTGAAAAGAAATCACAAAGCTCAACTTAAAGCATTCAGTGGTTTCTCCCCCTATTGTACATACCTTCATTTTCAGTATTGGCTGGAACCGAATCAACGCCAAAGGGATGCCATGGCTGAAGGTCATCTAGGCTGAACTCTCCATCCACTGGAAGAAGTTCAACTGTGGTCTTAGTTTCCGTCAATGAAGGCATGAGAGCATCATTTCCATAGCTGATCCTGGGTTCACTGATCATATTGGCCAAAACATCATCAGAATAGTTCTGCTCTTTCTGAAGTAATTCATCTGCAACGAAATTTCAACACAGAAGTTATCTGAAAGAACCTGCATTTCTGAGGACATATTTCCAATGCTATTGAAGTAATAAATTATTGTTAAAAGATTCTATTTTCTTATGATAAAGAAAAACATAAAAGTTTGGGACAGTCAAAACCCTGTGAAATGCACTGCTGCTAAGTGAGGCACTTTTTAGAAACATCAACCAGAATTGTTCAGTACTGTTTACTACCCACTTTTCCACCACGTAACAGATCACAGGTCTGTACTTTACAAGTACATAGTCTCTTCCACACACTTTTAAAACAAGCACAAATCAACTCCCTCCAACTCAACATGCTGCTGTAAATCAGCAAGCAAGAGGCCTACAGGAAGGAATGCCTTTGCTATTTCCCCTTCCTCTTCAATGCTGTCAAAGCTCATCACAGCTCTTAAATCCTATATATCACCACAACAGTTACTGTATTAAATTTGGCTTACTATAACACAAGGTATATGAAGAAACACTTGCCTTTTTAACATACATAACTTGTCCAAAATACCAAAGTAGTTCTTAGCTAAAAGTCCTAAGTAGTAACAGACACCTGTAGGCAAATTATTTTACAAGCAACAGCACCTAAAGGTGTGCAGTATTATCTAGGTTGGTGGTTTTCTTTTTAATTTTTTTTATTTGAAGCAAGACAAGATCAATCAATGCACTTTCCAGTTCCATCAGTGGTACAGGACAGCCTGCTCAACGCAGTGTCAGAAGTAAGCTTGGAGTTTGTGTGTGCTTCATTATTCAAACGCCCTTCTCACATCAAAATTCATGTACTCTCCATCTCCCCCTTCACTGCCACGTTTTTGGTCGGAGCACCAATTTGCAAGTACTTTGAGGGAACCTGATGCACAAGAGCACGTCCAGTGTCGCAGCAATGGCAGTGAAGAAGGTAACTCACTGCTAGTAACGCACGGGTGCAGCTGGCAGGCAGGCGCTACGGAGCTCAATGCCCCAGAACTGAGGACTAAAGGTTACGCCCCTGGAGCGCCAGTCCCTGCTCACCTGAGCGCCCCACGGCAGCTGCCGACGCCAACGCTGTCAGTAAGACTGGCTCCTCTGCACCTGCACTGAGGACCTCCTGGCTGTCACTGCTTCAGAGCCACATCTGAACCCTGCAGCTAGTCAAGGACAGGAATCATCACCCTACTGCTAGACCCTTTATGTCACTCTGTAGGGGCTCGCCTATTTCCCAGTGTCATCAGTGAGGAAGGGCACTGAAATTTCTATACACACCAGAACTTTGGATCCTCAGAAAAATCTTTTGGATGTTATTTCCTTCCCAAGCCTACACCATGCTGTACCACGCACTGTGTCCATGCAGCAGCCCTCAGTAAGCATCCTCACCAAGTCGTGAGCATTAGAGCTGGCACTGCTTCAGTGCCTTTATCAGTGATGACGTGGTAGGGCTCAGCTCTGCAATATGTCTCTTAAAGGTCACCTTGAGATCGTTCATGCAACTCTCTGTCACCCTATTACTACACCAAATTCAGAACACCAAAATGAAACAAAAAGTTGTAACCTCAGCCCTGGGGCAAACGCATGTCCTCAATCATATAAAATGAAGTTTTATAACAAATTTTCCCATTTAAATGAGAACTGCTTTAGTAGACAGTAAGCCTGATGTGTACACAAAATTTAATTCTGTGATTTAATTTATTCATTAGAATCACTTACTAAGAGAGTACAGAAAGCCTGTATAACACTGAATTCTTTTCCCCTTTGTGTTCATTTTACTGAAACCAATATTGTTTTAGAAGATACCTAATAAATCTTCAGCATGGAAGGCAAATCTGTTTTTTGTCTCCCCACTGCAAGTAAACTAATTCTTTATTAAAGCATCCCTTTGTATCAGAGGAGAGACAGGTGAAGCGTCTTGGTATTTTGAGCAGACGTTCTATCATCTGATAGATGTTAATGTTCATTAGCAAAGGACAAAAGACTATATGAGAAAGGAGATGGATGTCACTGGTCTGAGGGAGAAGTCAGGTGTCCAACTGCCTCGCAGGGAGCCACGACTGGCACCAGTTGAACACGTTACAATACTAAGTCATCGCAGATCACACGAAAGCGAGTATTACAGTGAGCATCTTGGTGTCTGCAAGCTTTTTGGGCACAGAGGTGCGGCTGCTCTCAGTCCTGCTCTCTTCCCTGCACTCAGAGGATCACATAGAGAAGCTGAGGAGAGCTGCAGCCTGTGCAGTGGGTGGCGAGTAAAGTTGGGGGTGCTGTGCCCCAATCAACCCTTTTATCTGGGCAATGCTAGTGCTCCACAACTCCTGTCTGTTCCCTGGTGCTGATGCACTGTGTTATCTGCAGACAGCTCCTGCCCTTGGAAAGGCACAAAAGGCACAAGGAGGGGAAGGAGCAGAGGGAGAAGGACCTGAGCTCTGGCAGCCACAGCTAGCACGGCACTTGGGGAGAAGACTTGGCGCAGACAGAGAGGAGAGCCCCTCAGCTCCCATCACGATACCACAATTATATCCAAATCCCTAGAGGCTGGGAGGGATGCATACAAAAAGTGTCTCTCAAGGCTACCCAACCGGGAGCACGTCGTGGCTGGCGCCCGCAGGCTCCTTTGTTTGCCACTCAGCTGCGGAGCGCAGCACGGGCACGAACTGCCCCGCACAATAGCTCAAGTCAGGCAGGCAGATATTACAACCAGCAGATTATGATCGCATCCATTTTACAAGCGGGGAAACAATGGCCAAAATGAATCAAGCCCATCTGACATGATGAATCAGACACGAATGATAGTGAGAAATTGGAAGCGTCTGGCTTAGAAACTGTGCTGGAGTTCATCAGACTGAGACGGCTGCGTCTGCATCGAGTAAATGATTTGCAAACAATTGCTTCGATCTTGGAACTACTAAAAAAGTTTGCCCTAGGATTTCCAGTTATTGACACTAGCTGGCAAAGTCCAAGATCAATTTTTCAGTGCCCATTTTGTTCCGAGCATTGATGGCTACTTGAAGCCTCCGTTACGCTACTGGGAAGCCACAGAGCCCCGCTGCCACCCGTCGAGCCCTCCACACAGCTGCCAGCCCAACCCCCCACCCTGCAAAAGACAATTCCCTAAATAACCAGGGAGTACGGACACAGCTGGAGCCTAGAATGTGCATTTGAGACCCTTTCAGGAGTTTTCTTTGTGTGCTGAATATCTTCATTATTAAGTGCTGAAAATAGAGATATTCTAGGCTGCTCTTCAAAATTTCATCTCCTGTCAAGCCAACAGGACAAAACTCCCATTATAGTCTTCCTATAATAAACTTTTTGTTGCTCGCCTCATTAGCTCCTTGTAGAATCATGGAAGTGTTTTGGTTGGAAGAAACCTTTAAGATCAAGTCCAACTGTTAACCCAGCACTGCCCAGTCACCACTAAACCATGTCCCTCAGCACCACAACTACTCATCTTTTAAATTCCTCCGGGCATGGGGACTCCACATCTTCCCTGGGCAGCCTGTTCCAGGGCCTGACAACTTTTTCAGGGAAGACGTTTTTCCTAATATCCAACCTAAACCACCCCTGGCACAACCTGAGGCTATTTCCTTTTGTCCTATCACTTGTTCCTTGGGAGAAGAGACCGACCCCCACTTCCCTACAACCTCGTTTCAGGTAGTTGTAGGGAGCAATAAGGTCCCCTTGAGCCTCCTTTTCTCCAGGCTAAACAGTCCCAGTTCCCTCACCTGGTACTCTTAAGACTTGTTCTCTAGACCCTTCACCAGCTTTGTTGCCCTTCCTTAGACCCACTCCAGCAGCTCAATGTCCTTCTTGGAGTGAGAGGCCCAAATCCGACTACAGTATTTGAGATGCAGCCTCACCAACGAGAGTACAGGGGGATGATCACTTCCCTACTCCTGCTGGCCACACTTTCTGATACAGGCCAGGATGCTGTTGGCCTTCTTGGCCACCTGGGCACACTGTTGGCTCATGTTCAGCCACCTGTCAACCACCATCCCCAGGTCCTTCTCTGCCAGGCAGTTTTCCCAGCCACTATTCCCCAAGCCTGCAGTGTTGCCTGGGGTTGTAGTGTTCTGTCAAGTCCTACCATTAAGAAGGGCAAGGAGGATGTTGAAACTCTTGCCCTTCTGAAAGCATGTGCTCAAAATCAACCACGACCTTGGGGAAAAACACATGCTTACCTGGGACATCAAACCTCACAGAAATTCTGGATGTGGTGTGAGGGCACATATGCTGCTTCTCTTTCAGACGCCCTAAGCCTCACTTCTGGTATTTCAATAACACACTTCTCAGACTTTTTATCACCTCTGAGGAAGTTTCACTCATTCCTGGGCTCTCTGCAGACATTTCCCTGTTGGTCATTACTACTCAACAACAGCATCTAGAAAAACTGAAGTGAATATATCTGGGGAAACTAGATAGAAAGCTAATACCACTACAAACTCCTTTCAAGACTATCCTCTTATCCCACAAAGAGACGCAAGGAGTCAAAACCAAAGAAGGAGCAGAGGAAAAGAGAGATAATTTTTACAAAAACTTCTGGTGGACGCTAGATTGTTAGAAGCCACTTATTCACGAGAGCCCTAAACCATACTTCTACTTGTAAAGCTTTGCAAAGAGCACTGTACTAGCAAAGATACAATAACAAACCCCAGCAGAAGTGATGGAGTCTTAGACTGACAAAACCCATGCTATTTTCTAACTTTTATCTACTTCTTATTGGCGTACAACATTGTTTCCAATGTTAGGCTCTGGGGCATACCGACCCGAGCTCTTAACTGGTCTAACTGTAATGACAGAAATTTCATGTGGAACAGCTCCACTTGCTGTCCTGGAATGCCATCAATCCATTATCTATCTTTCAAACCATCATTTTTGTTCAGTTCATAGCTCATTATTTAAATTTCTAAAAGTAATCACAATACTTGTTGTGTTTTCTTTTCAAGACGACTGTCTACTGGATGAAAAGCTCAGCAATCACTATTCTGTAGAAGACTTTTGAATTTACTTGAAAAACAGCTTTAAAATTGGCAATTGTAATTTTGGAAGGTCTATAAAGCAATTTAAGGTCTTAAACCAGATTAGAAACAAAGTGCATGCAAAATACCTCTTCTAAATTAAGACACTACCAAATTACATGCCATAGTTTTGATCCAACACCAAATTTCTGTTGTAAAATGACAGCTACACGACAGAATATATATTAATTCAACAAATACAGGTTTGGGAACCAGCACAAATAAATCAGTACAAATGCAGTCTTATTGCCTCATATAGTCTTATCAGTGACCATTCAGTCTGAATGGAACACATGTTTTTCCCAAAATTCTGGTTGCTTTTGAGCATGTGCACTCAAAATGACAAAATTAAAAAGCGTCAGCAACCTCCCTATTCTTCTCAATGGCAGAAATTACAGAGTGCTTGAGTCATACAATGGCTCCATTTGCATGTGCACATGTATTACCTTATTCCAGTTTGAAAACAGTTTAAATCATCCAAATGCTGTATGGCACAATTAGGATTCACTAAGAACACTTACATAATCATTTATTACAGTGCATGTGATAAGAGGTAACATGTTTAGGTGCTGCTTGCAGTTGCATGCCTACATTGTGGGTTAATTCAGTATGTCATAGCTCATCATCTTCAACATATGCATAGGCCTAAAGGAGTTGTACTGATGTAATGCAGTCAGGCTTTAACTAAATTTGAATGTCTGCATCTTGTCAGCTGTATCAATCAAAACTCCCCCAAACTGGTAAATATGAAAACAAGACCTCCTTTGAGGCTTTGCCTTGGTGAATGCTTTGAAACAAAACCAAATCAAAACATAATTTACCTGTACACTTGTATTTATAGTAGAGCCTTTACATAAACTGACAGCATCCTTGTAACCCACAGCCAGGCTGTTGGCACTTCCACAAACTTGATGCAAAGGAACAGACACATTTCACATTCACAAGGCACTTCTATCTCCCCACGAGTCATCTCTACTGAGATGTATTTCAAGTAAGGGTTTATGTAGGGAACTCTAAAATACAAAGTATTAGTCACACAAGTAAGGGTCTTAGAGAGGTAACACAGTTCAAAGAACTTTCTGCACCTGCGATGAATGCAAATTCTACGGAGTCAGAAAGGAAGTGAAGTCACTTGTGCGTCCTGTGAGTTCCATATACACAACTTATTGCAACAAGTAGCATTTCCACCTCTGAGGTGAAAAGAAAGAACATACTAGGAAATACCATGAGTATTTCCTCTAGCCTCTGCCCAAGTCAAAGGAAATTTCAAGCACATGCTTAAATTTAATCACATTGAAATCTGTGCCTTACCACAAAGAGTTAAGCTCTGCTCAATTTCAAGCAGATTGTAATTCTAAGGTGTTTTGCTGAATCAAGAATTATCAGATTAAAATGTTACATACTACTAGGTGTCATAATTATAACATTATCAAGCTGCGAAACACGATTATGTGGTATTCAGTGTTGAACTAATTCATTCATATAGTACAAGTCAAATGCAATTTACAGAGCAACCCTGATGAGAACTTTACTGAAAGTGAGCTGCCTCCTGGAAGGCACGAGAGTGGCTTTGTTGTCTCCATGCTTAGAAGATGATGATAAAAGAACAATATGTTAGATCATTACTGTGAAATACTGTAAATGAGCCCAACTGGCAATGCTCAGATCATATCGACAGAGAAGAGTGACCACTCCACCCTATTTAAACTTTATTCTCTTTTCCTGGTAAGCCTGTGAAATTATGCCACAGGTCTTCTTATCTGGAAACTTCTACAGTGCAATGTGTCTCTCTCAGGGTTAAACTGAGACTGAAAGAGCAAGAATCATGGAAAACAGTATTTCATAGTTCTTATTTTCTGTCCTTCAGAGACATCCCCTGCTAGGGCAAGAGTAAGTAGCAGCAGTAGTTTTGCAGACTTCAGAAATTTCTTACATTTATGAAAATATCATTTAGTAAGGTTGGAAGAAATTTCATCTTCATCTCCCTTCTTCAAGTGCTCAGAAAGTAAAGGTATTATGAAACTGCTAACGGCAGAAATTTTTCCTAGAAGTTAGTAAGAGAATAACCACCCCATAGCATTAGACAAGACCCTGTTGCCTAAGAATTGTACCTTAGAAGAAATATACCTCTGAACTTAAGAATAGCTGCAATATTTAGAACCATGCTAAAATGAACGTACTTCTAATATGTTTTTTAAAAATCACAACTTTAGCACTTCAATTTCTTTTCCATTTCTTGCTGCTTCAGCTCTCTCAGCATATATAGATTTCAGTGTTTCCCAAACCACATCACAAAAACAACCCAAGTGAGTCTCCTCCTGTAAGCAGGTACATGTAATAATGTTTCAGCTAGATCTGCCTTGCAGACTGTTTGTCTTAAATCACAAAAAAACCCAAAGATGTTTAACATGTATAGAAAGCAATTGTCCTTTTGCAGGTAGATCATGTTATAAAAAGTTTTCTGGTAGTAAATGTTCCAAGCCTGAGAAAGCTTGGGAGATCCAATTCAGGAAAACCTTTATTACTATGTCATGATTCATTTCAATAGGACCTAGGTGTCTTTTTCATTAGGGATGGACTTCAACACAAATTTAGTTTTGTACGTGGCTACACGATTGCAGAGAGCTCTGAGCAAAGGTTTATGAGAATTTCCACACCACTTATCAAGGAACCCCCAGGATCATCCTCTCCCATTTTTATGGCCTACTATGAAACTTAGGGTCTTGAAATTTTGTCTAATTTTGTAAGAAGGCTGCTATGACACTCTTTACCTTCAATGAAAGGATATTGTAATTATTACAGACCCTTAGCTACCTGACGTCTACATAAATTAGTTATTAACTAAAATTAAATGTCAACATATGGCTATATATGTGTGCACATTTGCAATTTGTTTTTAATATTTAACAGCCAGTCATCTGATTTATGACTGCATTTCCCCCTCAGTTCAAAGCAGAAGAGTATTAAAGGAAGTTTATGGGATAAAGTCCAAAACCAGAAGCTTGTGTTACCTCTGAAAAAGAGTTATTAAATGGAAATTAAAGACCCTGCTCTTCCCTTTCATAAATTCAAAACTTTTTGTTTATTTCTGTGGTTTCTTTCCCTTCTTTTCACCTCCTCCTCACTCAGTTTAGTTAAATTAACGATACTGTCTCAGGAAACTAATTTATCATTTCCAACTTCAAAAGCTCTGAATTAAAAACGCAAAAAAAATGCTACTTCCATGCTATGGCACTCTTTTTAGGTAAAAATTCTGCATGAAACACTGAGCCCAATCAGTGAGAGAATCTCTCTGTTCTAGCATGTGGAAAGCTGCTCTCCAGTTAAGACGATGGCAACCTAACATCAAGGTAGGCAAGGAATTACTAAAAAATGCTTGGGAAGAAAACTGAATTGAAATTCTACACTGTAAACAACAACATACATTGTATGTCATCATCCTGGTCCACACAGGGCACTGTTACAAATCACCCAGGTTTAAATTTAAACTCCAGATTTAATTCTAAATTAGTGTATCATCAGGTGCTTCAAAATAGTCTGAAGAGTCTAAATTAAACCAAATAAACAGCCTCCACCAATCACCACTGACATTTCTGCCAGATGAATCAGCATTCCTTATTCACCCTCAGTCTTGTAGGAAGTAGAAAAATCCAAGTATTGATTTCATCCGAAATGTAAAGCTTAAAAGTGAAACTGCCCTGACAAAAAAAAGCATTTATATAAAAAAACTGCTATGAAATTTTATTATGTTCTGAAAATAATTACTTAACTAAATTATACATTATTTATTGGTCTTATTTACTGATAAAAATGATTAGATTTGCTAACCTTATTATACACAGTAATACTCAGAACTGTAGCAGAACGTAGAACCACCACTTTCTAAAACCTGAAAAAAGTAATTTACCCATAATTTTCTATAATCATTTCTAAAGGTCAGAGCACAAATAGCACAACAATTTTTGGTGCATACTGAACTCAGAGGCAGCTTGGGATTCACTAAATAATCCATAAAAATAAATAAATCTGTATGACAATTTGTGTCACCCGACTCCCTTGTTGAAAAAAGAACATTTTCAATTTGACTCACTCACACGAGTTTAAATCACAGTTCACCAAAACTGAATTGTGCAGCATCTGCTCCAGTTAAAATATATTTTGCCTATTTATTAACTGCAGCTTTAGCACTTGATAGGCCAAATGTATCCTGTGTTGCCTGAGTATTCTAAAGGGATGCATTTATTGAATTTAAGAAATACATCCATTAAGTGGGATATAATCTGTTCTCATGGCTTTCATGCCATTTTTTATATGCATGGTCCAATAAAAGGAAGCAGAACAGTGAAAGGACTGGAATCCTGCCCAGGTAGCACTATTCAGGACAATATATTTTTCAATTAAATTTGGCATATGAGAATCACATAGCAGGAGAAAGCTGTGCTGATGAAAGGTTGTTTGATTGGTAATCTCACGTGCATGGGAAGCAACTGTGAGATCACTGCAACATTTCCACCAATCCAGCCATTCTGTAAAATCATGTATCCTCAGTAATGTTGCTCCTTTTTTATTCCAATAGTAGGAGCTTGCCTAGCTAGTGTATGTCAGATACTCCTGGCCATAATAACCATCTGTGAATTTTCACTTTGCACATCTGATAAGAAACTTCAGCTTGAGTAAAGCAAAACTTAGCAACATTTGTTGGCATTAGGGGGATATTTAGCCCTGTCCCTCAGGATAACTGCCCATAGTGATGCATTCCAGACTTCAGTGTTTGAATTTTCCTGGATAACAATTCCAGAAAATGCTCTAGGAATGACAACTGACATGCTAGATTCTTAATAGATAGTATATAAAGCTATACTATATAGCTTGTGCAGGCAGTCTGTAACTGGTTCTCACTGGACATTTGCATTTGTTGGCATGTAAGAATTAAGATGATTAATTTGCTTCTTTCACCATTTAACAGTCTATTAAGAACCTGATCTTAGAGTGTATCTCACAACTATGTTTCCAAACAGAAAATTAGGAAAAGAAAATCCATCATCCAACAGCAAGTATGAAGAGGAAGTTATTGTTATGAGTGTCTGTGTTGCCACAATTCTGGGCTGCTTCAGTTACTTGTGGACGCTGAGTTCGTTGACTTAAAATGATTGGAAAATGAAATATTTATGAATTAAATTACGCATGCATTCAGTGCATCAAGAAAATTTTCAGTAATTAAACATAATGACATTTCTGTAAGTGGGCAATGTTTCACTGAGCCAGTGCCTCCCCATCCAAACAGAAGCGATGCATTCAGAAAGTGAAGCTCATCTGAGCTAACCTGCTCTCAGATCATAGCTGCAAGCTGGACAACTGCAACATGCTTTCGATCTTTTGTTATCCATCCAATAAAACAATGATATCTTAAATTTGGCACATAATGAACTAACTTAACAGTCCCTTAAAGTACAACGGTAGAAGCAATTATGAGGAAGGACGAATGAGAAAGGCCAAAAGAAGCCATCCCGCTTCTAAAAACAATAAAATCAGACTTAAAAAAAAATTTAGCACCACGTTTTATCTTACAACTGTAGCCCCACTACCAGCAGAAACAATGCTCTCCAAAATAGAGTTCCTTAGTTAAAAGAAATTCCTAGTCAAATCCACACAGCTCCATCTATCCAATCAAACAAGAAAAAATAGGAAAGAATACAACCAAGCATTAGACAATTACTTAAAGTCCCCTTTTTTTCTGTAATTCTAGGATGAAAATCCCTTGTGGACAAGGTAACCTGTAGATGACCCCATTCCAGAGAGGTATTTAAAAAAAGTCCTGTGGAATGGACACAGTACTAGCCTCAACCCGCTGCCACTGTGAGCCGAGAGCGGTCTCTTGGTCTTAAACTTCCTGTGGGACCTGTGGTGTGGACAATAATTTCCTATTTAAAGAGAAGTGTCTATGAAAAAAAATACTTTGGGCTAGAGTAACAGAAGCGACTTGAAGGATCTACCAATGCAGGACAGAGTGCTCTAGCCATCAGCTCGTGAAGAAAATGAAAGCAACACCTTTAACTTCCTCTGCTAAGGGATGATTTAGAATTAAATGTTTACATACCTAGTGAAATAGCAGCTGCCCAGAAAATTAAAAAACAAGTTTCTTTATAATCTACAAGTCCACAGCTATTATCAGAAGTTCCTTGTTTTCAGTTCTAACACTTGGACCACAAGACCAGATTTCCTTACAGATGCAAGTGAATCAGAACAGTGTTTTTTCAAATCAGAGGAAAAATATTCTCTAAATAAACCTCAAGGCCTTTTTATTCTGATGAAAGTTATAAAAAGCAGATGGCAAGTAAGATGTCAGATATCTTTTCCTGATGAAAAAGCCACCTCAATCCAAAGTAATGTGAAGCCATGTATCCTTTTCACAGGATCTGTAAGATCTGGAAGAAGCTGGCTCTTTTACTGACTGAAGTCATGTTCACAATATTTGAGATCAAAAGAGGGCTTACGCACACAAAAATTAGATTTCATATCTTTTCTGAAGAACATTAATGCCCATGACAAGACACAACAGACCATTTAGCTACAAAAGATGGGGAGGATACAGTATGCTACTAATGAAAGCATTTCAGAACATCAATGTCAGTGAAGTGCATTTACATCTATTTTAATCATCTACTATTCTCTGCGTAATTTTCTATGACAGTTAAATAATCTGGACAGAAAATAAGAGATGCTTAGAAGATGAAAATGCTAGATCTGTTTCCAAGATTTTTTTCCTTCTCTCCTACGCTGCAGCAAAGGACATATTTTACTAGCAGACAGACCCAAGTCTCCAATGTGGAGAAGTAACTGAGGTTCTTCGGTCTACCAAGCTCCTGAAAAGCATGCAGAATTTACAAAGCCTCAGCAACCCCAAACTGACATTCCAGCTGGTAGAATGGGCGGAGCAGTAAGCCCATATGACAGGGCACAGATACACCAGATGGGCTCCTGAAAACTGGAAGGCAGGGTTTACCCTGCACATAACTGCACTACTTCCAGAAAACCTGTTTAATGTTTATTGAGAAATTTCTGTATGGTGTATCATAGCCTGTGCTTGCAGTAGCAAGTCGTGAAGTAGAACAACGCAGTAAATAGAGAACACTGAGACATTTGTCACCAAAATGTACTCCTGGGTGAACCAAAACGCTGCTGCAGACCCAGGAGGATTTACATGGACTGGATTAAGCAGGTCTCTCAAGTGGTTCAAAACTCAACTGTTTTCAGAATGAGCACCACTAATGTCAATTCATCACCTTTGTCTATGCCAGCTCACTCAACTTGGTCTGTCCCAATACAGATAAATCTTTGAGTGCTTATTCATTTACAGATGCCTCAACACCTGTTTTCCTTCACCCGAACAAAAAAAACCAAAAGCATTATAAGCACTCTGACACATGACATTAATTGCATCAAGCAACTGCCACCGGTACTCTGGCCCCTAGTCTAAGAACTGCCAGCCTAGACCTGCTTCCCATGACGCAGACTAGAACTGCCACCTCCATGACCAACAAGCAATTTCATGGATTTTCTAGTGTAATATACCGAAATTGAGTCATAAGGTGACTAACTACTTACTTGATGCAAGCTATATCATTTTCTATGATAACATTCCAATACCCTCAATAACCTTACAACATCCTTTTAATAAGCCATTGACACATTTAATGTATGCCAGCTCCATTATTATTCTGATACTTTAAGATGGCAGCCCAACTTTAAATAACAATGCAGAAATCATAAGCATTGCTTCATGATTTTCAATATTGTTTTGAAGGTAGACTTCTCCCCTTAAGCTAAATCTGAAGACAGAAAGTACAAGGAAGAATTACAGAAAAACAAGACACTGAGAAGTCCCCTTGCAGTCTGAAAGGCATTACTAATTACATATTCTAAACATTACATTTCAAGGGAGAGGATGAAGAAAACAATCACAAAAGAAATGGCACCAAACAGGATAGAGAGAATTTGCTTTTGCAAAGCCCCCAAGGATGTGTTTTGGTTTTGCTACATAAATCCCCAAACCACAGTGGTTGTTGTTTTGGACTGTCAGCCTGCAGCAAGCAGCTAAAGCCCTCAAAACTTCTTAAGAAGGATACCACAGAATGAACAGTGAAACAGCATCCTAATTCAACCCATGGCAAGAAAAGCAGCAAGGCACCTAGAAACAAGAAAGCAACTATTTGTCTTACAGATGCTGAAAGACCAGAACCAGCTGAGGTAGTGTTAACTCTGCCCTCCACAGATGCAGACTGACAGGTACAAGGACCAAACAGCTATAAAAGAGGAGAGGGTTAAAAGAATGCAAGCCTTCAGACATCTTTAGTCTGCAGCTTGTCCTATATTTACATCTTTTTCTAAAAATACTTAAAAAATCTTCACCGGAAGTTGTGAACCATATGTCAAAAGGCAAATCCCTCTTGCTTAAATTTTGTCATGCTAAGCTGTACCACACAAATACTTAAAATAGCACATGACCCACAGCACACTGCATACATTTGAATGCAATCAGTGGTCTGGGGTCTGCTTGTGTTTGTCCTGTCTCTGTATAATGTGTGGCATCCAGAACATGCTGCAGAAGAATGAGATAGGCACAGTGGAACAGAATAATAAAATAACAATAGCTTGATTTTATTTGTCAAGGGACAGATGAAATCGTATTCTCTTACTGCTCATAACTGAACGTTTCAGAGCTTTGCTAGCATACTGCTGTGATAGGTGGTGCTGAATATTTCATCAGTGGTGGGCCAGAAAACGTGGAGTTGAGGACATCACTTTGGAAACAGAGCAGCAAAGAAAATTAAAAATTCAGCTGCCTGCCCATTTGACTGATACACAAAGCTCTGACGTAGCTTCTGATTCAGAAGCTGTGCCTGCTGTGCCACTCCCAATGTAAATTGCCTTTCACATACATGGATAAGCAGTATAATCAAATCAGGATTTAAAGCAGGATGTGCTCAAAGGAACTGCTGATTTCTCTCAAAGCCTGCCATTGCACTCTCTGAACTTTTGCACACATTAAGTAGCATATGAGATTTATCAGAGGAAAAAGGGGAGTACAAATACCAAGGTAACCAAATATAATCTGCTCACCTACAGTGTGCAAATAAATAGCTCTTCCAGGATTTTCTGTGCCACTCTCCTATTCATGGGGCATACTCCTGCCTGCGAGAAACACCACTCAGCATCAAGAACTAGATCAGTTGTGGAGTGACCTGGTTTGTAGCACATTCACACCACTGCCCCTTGAGAAACCATTTGCAGCCGGAATGCCAAATGGTCTCTCCCATACAAATGATCTGCTTATGATTTCCAAACTCTGTCCTAACAGTCATGGTCAGACAGACTTCGATCTGAAACTCGTACACTGATCCATTCTCCTCTACCCTAGCATGAGCAAAAGATAGCCAGCAGTATTCTTCCTTACACATCTGGAATTTGCTGCTACCATAACTGCCTGTCACCCTAATGGGGTGTTTGCACACTACTCACTGGTCAGCTGCCTAGCAAAAACATTCTTACTTCATGTACGTGCTGCTTCCTGCCCTCTGCAGTGCTGTGGGTCTTCCCACGTATCCATCCATGTACTCAAACCAAGGCATCTTCTGTTTAAAGCAACAGACATCAACTGGTGACAAACACCCGCAGGTAAGGACTACAACTCTCACACCCCAACTTCCTGCCTCAGTCTCTGCTGGAGTTCTGAAAATAAACCGAGGTTCTACAAGGCTGCTTTTAGCGTAGAAGCTGGATTTCTCATTTTGGATTCTGCACCTTAAACCTATGGCTGTAAACCTGCCTTTTAAGGTAGCAACTTCAAACATATTCTGTATTTTAAAGGAACTTCAAACGTCCAACTGCTGGATTGCAGTTCATCTGATTACCAAGCATCAATCAAAAAAATTCTTCTAATTTTTGAAGAAAACGTTCTCTATGCAGTTGCTATGCTACAGGAACACCTCTAGATTCTACTTCACATAATTCAAATGCATTGCTCAGCATAAAGACCTCAAAAATAACAGACAGAAATTACAAGTGCACGCCTTATCTTCAGGCACATACACTTTCCAATGCCAGAACATGACCTGCTTCTCCTGGATGAGCTGTCACAGTGGACTGTCAGGAAGACATAAGGGAAACTTTAATGCATTTCTAGTTTAGTCAAAAAAAAAAAAAAAAAAAAAATCACAAGGCCCAAGATTCAAATTTGTCAACAGCTAATAATAGAGAAACTGTGCAAAATAGAATGTAATATTTCTAACAGTGAGAAAATCTAGGAAAAAACAGCACCTTATTAGATATTATGAATGAAATCCATGATACAAATTCACAGGGAACTGGATCTCATTTATTGTGCTGCTCACAGAACTACTTGTTCAATTTAGGGAAAAACTACCTTTGTCAGAGCTGTCTCTTTTAAAGCAAAGATTATTCATTGCTCAAGGTGAAAACTGTTCAAGAAGAACTCTGCAGTAAAGCGTGAACTAGAAATAAAAGGTATAAGGAACAAAAAACCTGAACTAAAATATTAGCCATCTAACTTGCATCCCTTGCTAAGAGAAGAACTGTTTTCAACTGTGCCATTTATTATTCAGACACTGTGTGCGACATGTTCTTACCTAGGTTATTTTTCAACTTTTTCACTGACTCAGACTTTCTAACTCAATGGTTCTAAAAACGATATTTAATGAAACATTTGTCTTTTTAATGAGAGTTGTAATATTTCTTGGGAACGTTACAAAGTGCATTTTTATTAGTATTTTACTTCACCAATTCTGCAGCTGTAATAGGTTTCTTTTTACGTGGGTTTAGGAGTAGTACAGAGACTAAGAATTTCAATAATTTCAGAACAGAACTTGAAACAGACCGACCACTGCTCAAACCTAGGAGGATACCATCTCCTTTAACAGATGTGAATGACCTCAACAAACTATCATTAAGATAAATATGTAAAACAAAGTATATAGTCACTGTTAGGAACAAGAAGAATGTTGACACTGAAAGAGAAAAGCTTTCTTCTCATTAATGAACACTATTTTACTATTTATTAATAGAGAACACCCATCACTCATCTAGTGCACAGCTCAGCCCTGACCCTTAATAGTAGTGCAGCCCAGGTCTGATAGTGCTTTAATATTTACTGCCTAGTAACTCCTCGCATGACCACTTTCTTTTCACAGCTTTAAACTTCACAATGCTTTGAGGAGTTTTTAGTATATCCAAATCCACAAAAAATATCAAGGTAGGGGTACTCAAGAGACTGTGACAGACTTTTTCTTCGAGATACCTTAGCTTCTCTCATCTTATTAGGAAATAATTTCCTACTAATTTTAGGCTCCTTTCCTCCCCAAAACTAGTATTACCTTTGAGATTTGAGATTGAACCACTTAGGAGTTAATAGTGTTTTGCTCCCATGTCAATTCAAAGCCTCTAAAATTCCCATTCTATTTCAGTATTTAGGAGGCAGAAGAAAATTTAGAAGAATGTCCTCATCAAGCAGCATTAACATTACCAAGAATAGAAGAGGTAGAAAGTTCAAGCAAAAAACCCACGAGAATAATAGTGGTGGTGCACGACAAAAGCAAACTGAGCATCCTGAAGACCTACCAGCATCACCGCCTCCTTCGCTGCAGAAACGATATGCTTCCAAATGATCAATAAAGTGTGGTGTATGGGTGTCCCCCCACCCCCAAATGACTTTCTACAGCAGCAGACTGAGACTGTTGATTGTGCCTTGGAATTGTGGAGCACAGAAACACACGGTGAAGGGTAATTACTAATTCATCTGTCTTTTTGCTTCCCCCCAGCCCCTTCCCCAACTTCCTGGTCTCATGCCCAGTCCTCTCAAGCTACTTTGGAAGTAGAAGCACATGTTCCTAACCTGTGCTTTGGGCAAACAATCCACCATGACTCCTCGTCCACCCTTTCCCTGTGTCCTAGCTGTATCCTACTCCTTACTGCAACGGCTCACCTCCATCTCTTTTGTTTTAAAGAAATCGGTAACTTATTTAGTCAGCTGAAGCTGGTTATTCGTCACACTGATTTATTAACTGCCATTCGGTAGAGTATTACATCTAGTGACAAAAGCTGTTCCAAAGGCAGTGATGATTCCATCTCTGGCTTTTGCATTCAACCATATATTTTTTTTCTTAAAGAAGCACATTGGCAACATTATGTCTGGAGCCCTGGCTGTATAAGAAATTAATAGAGGCTGAGTGAAGTTGCCTTGCTGCAACAGGAGCATGGCGCAGAGCCCAGGTGCTGTGACAGAGATCTCTGCTGCAGCAATGCCACAAGCCAACACCAGGAACCTGAATGGGAGGAAAGACCATTCTCCCTCACAGCTATCTGCTGTGACAGCACTCAAGGAAGATGCAAACATGGGACAGTACATGCACTGGAAAAAAACAAGAGAGGAGACACCCATTTCACCAAATAACTAAGACCTAAATGCATCATAAGTGAGATACTGCCAAGCTGCACTTAGCAATTCCTACTTGATACTTAACACTTGTCTTGCATGCTTGAGTCTGCAACTGATTTTTTAGCTGTGGGATTTTCAAACTGTCTACATCAGATAATGTAAACTTACCATGGAAATTAATTAATCCAAACCCAGGAAGGATTTACTAAATCTCCTTGTCAATAGCTACATCCTTGCAGCATGGAGGATCCAAAAGTAAATTAAAATATTTTGGGGAAGACATTTACAACAATACGATGATGATACAGTTGCACAGGATATACAGGATTTGTCTTTGAAATATTAATTATAATTTGATTTTTATAAATCAAGAAAATTGGCAAGTTTATGCTCCTATTTTGAGCTGGAACGGTGTATCAATAGAAGATGTTGTATTTCAGCTTTTGGTGGTAATTCCTTATCACAAAAATATTTCCCTTTTTCTACATTAATAGTTTGCATACCAACTTCATCCTGGATCTCCTCTGCCACAGCAGGCACATTGTAGAGGAAGGAGAGAGACTGGTTCATGCGCTCATATATCACACGCAGATGTGTCATAACCTGTGGAAATGAAAGTATTTTAAGGAGGGGAATATTACTGTTAATTTGACATTACCACAGATTTCAGTGGTGATAGACAGCAAGCCAGGTAAATGATTTCAGTATGCTCTATGTACTGAAACTGTCAAGTCAATTGCAAAATTCACCTCTCTCTTCTAGCTACTACAAAAATAGTGTTCTAGATGCTCTTCTATAGCAACTACCTGAAATCCCATGGGAATGCAGTAATTTGCATTACTTTAAATTGTAGGGGTTGATATTTGCTGTGGGGCAGAGCATGTACACAAGCAGCTATTGTAGCAGAAATCCACAGCCTAGTTACCCGTTAACAATACGTACATTTGTCCACACCTGTAAGTTTTCACATAACATGCAAACCAAGTGAGGCACAATGATTGCTGCATCAAATTGTTTTAGCTGTTAGTTTGGTTGGTTGTTGTTGTTGTTTTTTTTTTTTTTTAAATTTATCCTAATAAAGAAATGGTTCTCTCTGATAAAATCTTCAGTTTTCTTGGAAAAAACATTTGCAAGCATCTTCAGCTGAAAACGAAAATATTTCCACCCAGAAGCGTTACTGCATTGTCTCATGTGATTACAACTCTGTTGCCTCAGGTTCTGCACACTGCTATGGGTTGAATCCAAACATCTTATGATAGATGCCCCCCCCCAGGGTACTCTCCACAAGTATCATCTCTCTTCAGTAGAGAGGGAAATTGAGGTGTATCTTAGGAGACTTAGAAGACTGATAGGGCAATTATGTCTAAAAAGGAAAATTAGTTGCAGGTGGCAATTTTAATGAAACCACCATATGATTTCTTCAAATCCAAAATATAGTCCCTACAGTTTTAATTGCTGTTCAGAAAGACAGCTACACCTCCTTCTTTTTTTTTTTTTTTGCTTTCTCACCCTCCATAATTTATGAAGACAACATAAAAGCTGTTCCAAGATGTACACATTGAGGACTGCAGTAATATTCAGCAGTTAAAATGCCATGAACTGCAGTACCTATTTTAAAAGAACATGTTAAACTTGAGTGTGTCGCAGTAATTGCATTTATAGACAGTACTGGTATCTCTGCAATGACTACAGAAAGGTTGACAGCACATGGTTACACCACTTTTAGTTCTGCTGCTTCAGCCGAGGGAAGTACAACCTTGTATGACTGCTAAATCTATTACTGAGGTATTATATTTACTAAAGCTCTTCTAAAGTCTCTGGGTGTTAACACTTTTGAGGGACTCCTCAGGAAATGCCCACAATTGACTGTCCGGACAGATTGAAATACTGTTTTTCAGATCTTCTCAGAAAATACATTTTATCCACCGTACTCCTACTTCACTTTGCCTTAACCATCTGCCAGAAAGCAGATTTTTTTTATTGCATGTAAAGCTGTCCACAGAAAGGAGTCAAGTATTTTTCTAAAAAAACAGGTTGACAGAAACTTCACAATGGCTATGAACAAACGTGATCCCTTCAACCCTCCATGGGGATTACCTGAGATCTGATTTGGGCAGCTTTCTTTGGGTCTACCATGCGGACATGTTCGAAATGTTTGAGAGTATGCTGTCTGTCTTTCTGCTCAGCACGCACGTACTTCTTCAGCATGTTGAACACATGACGAGGCTACAGGGAAGAAACAGGATAAAAAAATAAGTTTAGAACAACACATGTCTTGTGCCACCTTAGTATGCAAGTTTTAATGGACACACAGCATTGGTTTCTTTTGGGTTTTGCTTTCATTCTCTCCATCTACTTCTCTGGTTCACCAACTCAGGAAGTCGCCATGATCCAAGCTCCCAGTGTTGCAGCCTTCACCACCACCAGACAAATTCTGCCCACAAGATCCCCAGAAATCTGGACTCCACTGTCAGCATTTCAAAGATGCCCCATAAATGCTCTGCTATGATAAACACTCAACTAGTATCAACACCTGTCAACCACGGTTAAACTTTAGAAACAAAAAAGATGACAAGTGGTACGTTTTGTCAACATTACACTGAATGTACACATTCAGATTAAAATCAGGCAGTAATTTGCCCGACAGCTGCACAGAAGACCATGTGAAAGCACTACTCCAAGCCAAGCAACAATCACTGTACTTGACTGCAAAACTTAAGAACCCCCTCAAGACATCACCACTGCTATGCCATCAGAGAGAAAAGAAAGAGGGAAGGAAGCACTGAGCTTACAGTACAGAAAGCACATGTAATGGAAAAGCTGGAAGATAAAAGGGCCACCTAACTTGGTTCTTTTGAAGGTACTCAGCTTACGTGCCAGATTGCGATAAAAATCTTAGTCTATGTATGTATTGCAGGTGATTTCAATTAGCAAAACCTATTAAATATATGCCTTAAGGCATATAATTGGATGCAAAGGAAAGGTCTGTAGCTGAAGGGAACAAGAAAATACATACACAGACTGATGACAGAGTAGTGAAGACTAGGAAATGGCTATTTCCACATACTTTCCTACTCTGTAAAATAATACAATGCCAAAACCAGGAACTGTTCTCTAGCATTCAGCTAAGAATCCACTTTTTAACTCAGTGTTTATGAAGGATTCTGGAAACCCCCTCCCACTAAACCTGCTTGTGCTGTTGTGCTTGTGCATCCTCCCTGTGGCTGCCGAGGAATGAAAAGTGTGAAGCTGAGGTGGATGAAAAGAAAGGGAAAGGTGACTTCACTGTGCAGTAGATTAAGGAATGCGCAGAAGTGGCGAACAGCTCATCTAGGCATTGGCAGTGATACAGGGAAGAGGGTGGGGACGTGGCAAAATAAGTATCAGAGGCTCCATGTGCAGCCTTCTGAAGCACAAAGAACTGTGGGTGAAGCTGAAGTTTTAAGAAGATTTAAAGTCATGGACAAATATAGACTTAGACTAATTTAACATTTACACAAGAAAGGAATACTAAGCCACAAAGCACAAAGATTTAAGAATCTTCTTCAGCTTAAGAAAAGCAACACATTTAAAAATGTCTGAGGAAAGTAAACTAAAGGTTATTTGAAGATTTCTCAAACAAAAATAGAGAGATGTGAAGTCATTCCCTGCCAGAGGATTAAACTTAGCGGCCCCATGACTGAAAATTCATTCATGAGGAAAATAACCTCAAGCCCCAAAGCTGAGCACCCAGGGATGAAGCTGTGAGGCAGTCTGGACAAGTGCTGGGAAGTCTTTGTCACAACAATGTGGTAATGGCCAAAGAAACTGAAATTCCAACTGTAAAGCTTTATAGAAACAAAGCTAGAAGACCAGAAAGTTTAACAACAAAAAAATTTAGAAGACACAAAATATCATTACCTTTCCTGACAATTCAGCCTTCCCTGCTCCCAAAACAGCAAGTTTGGGAAGACTAGAGAGAAGAGGATTTTTATTTCTTCAGGAGATATTCCAACTGAAGTGTCACGTCTAACACCAGCAGGGCATAGTCTTTCCTTTCCCTTAGTGTGTTTGTATTCACTGCAGTATGTCAGTGAAACTTTTATATTGAGTCACAGATAGATTTGTTGATAGGATAACAATCTTGAAGATACCTGTCAAGTACCACTAACAGGAGTAGTCACTTGGGTAAACTGGCATCCCATCTTCAGTGACTTCTCTAACATTGAGAAGTGTTGCAAACTGATCACTATAAAGGAGAAATGGACATGCATACCTCCAGCATGTGTGGCAAAAAAAAAACTCCCTGTGATGGCAGCAGAAAACCATAATTCAAGTTTAGGACAACGTATAAAGAATACTAAGCGGAAGATACTTCCTTACAGGGGCAGAGACTGCTTTTCCTCAAGCAAAGAAAAAAGCACACTAGAAACTCACTGTATGTGGGTATACAAGTCTAGGGAGTTCCAATATTTTATTTTTAAAACTAGCTAAGTGCATTTTAACCCTGATGGTCAGTATTGATCTAGTGATTGCACATTGCCTAAAAGCTTGTGACACTGTGTGTGACACTTGTGACACAACAACAAGTGATTCAAAGCTCTAGAAAACATGTCCTGCCTCAACTGCTAAGGTAACATAGTGGCTTATTTCCACTCTGATCATAAAAAACCCAAAGGAGGTGGTATCCCCCAAACATGTGACATGCACTAAACCAGCTCTGTTTCCTTGCTGGGAGTCCCTGTCACACTGGATCAGGTCAGACCTCCAACCTTGCCAACAACTTTGCAATGCTACTGCCACATGGCGCCAGGGATGTGGCTGAAGGTGAAGCTGCCAGACCTGGTGACAGGCAACAACAGCTCTCCACTGGGCTCTGCATACCTGACTGTGGTGGTTACCACAAACAAGGACCAAGTTTTATAGTGGAATGTAACTTAGTAATAATAACAAAAAAACTTGACCATTTTCTCCTCAATACCTAGACCTACAGATCTACTGCTTGCAGAGTTTTGGCAAATTTCAAGATCAGCAAAAGTACCTTGACCCAAATCTCACCTCTGTATTGTATTTCATAAACATTTTCTTTTAAATGCCATTATTGAGTGAACTGGTTCTGCTTAAAAATCCCACCCACGCAGGCACTTTTTGCAGAGATACTTTCCTCAGGATTCACTCCCAAATCTAGTATACTGAGCAGCGATATGAACTCTGGTGATGGTAGAGCAGAGGGGCCACAATGAATGGTCAAGGACAGAGGTGAGGAAAGGCTTCACAGGCTGAGGAGAAGCTGTCAGACCCTGAGTCTGAAGCTATTATATCCACAGCCTTCTATTACTTCAACCCTTGGCAGGAACCTTCAGGTTAAATTATAAATGAAAGTGGTGCTATTATCAGCTAAATTAAGTACCCTAGGCCTCAGCTCTGACATTGTCTATGGCAGAAGAACAAACAGATTACATGTCTCAGGGTCAGGCTGGCACTACTTGCTCTTCATAAAATAACGTACCAATGGCCCAACTTCATTAAGAAATCCTAGATTTAGCATTTGAAATCCTGTTGTGTGTTTTGCCAGGGAAAACTCAGTGTGCTCACATCCGTAGTCACCTTAACAAAAAACATCTCAGAGAATAAATAACTTTTATTAGCCACCAGGGGCTACCTAAGCCCCGTGAAATAATTCCACTATTTTCAGTCTTACTGTGAAAACGACCATGATACTCCAAACAGAACTTCTGTTATTCCCATGTTGTTAGTTACCCTGGCTGACACTGGTGGTGACTGTCATTTATCCAGTGACAGGACCCAGCACCAAATTAAGAAGGCACATGATTTCATTAGTAATGCTGTTTAGTTAGGAATCATATTGGCTAATGAGCCCTCCAAAACCCTGGACTGGCTGGCAAGAAGCTGAAGTCCACAGTCCTATGGCAGACACTCACTATTTGGACAAATGCTGCGGGCAATGCAGGGTGAAGCCATGTTCACAGACCTTTCACAAGCTATCGTGACAGGCCAACAGAAGTACTCGTGTCTGTGGGTATTTTAGTTGTTAATTTAAAATCCTGTTAATGCTGGAGGATGTTGTCAAAGTATTATGTTGTATAGGTTTTGTGAGTGTGTTGGGACTCGCAGGTGTTCAGTTCGCTCGGGACAACGTAGACAGGTTCACAGACTATGTGTGCAGTCTACGGAGTCTACCCAGGCTGACAACACACCATTAAAAAGCTAATTTTCTGCCTAAAATTGTAGAGACTATGCCTTTTCTCTTACGTGGAAAACAATTCTTTTTATGAAAAACAAACAAAAATAATTTAAATATATATATATATGCACCAGGGCAGAGTTAAGGACCTGTACTGCACCCCCCTGGTTTGAAAGCTTAACCCGGCAGTCCTGACAACTGGTTATCAGGTTTCCAGCTGTACAAAGCAGAGGCCCAAATGAAGAAGAACATGTTGATGGCTCCTTGGCTACCTGGTGGCAAGTTCCAGCCTCACTGGCTCTGTAATAGAGTGCCTTTACTGCAGGTGGCATCAGCATCGAGGTACGGTCACTGCCATAAAGGAATCAATATATGACATCTAAAATGCCTGAAAACCAGTTTCTAGCAAGTAAGTATGCATATATATATAAATATGAATACACATGTATGCAGATGCTTCCCCACAGACTCTACACTGATCCTAGGCTACTGATTTAGATTTTAAAGTAGCGATGAAAGAGTGCAATTTCATTCAGCTTGGAAAATGGCAACATCAGATGTTGTTTGGATTGCTACAAATATAACTTACACTCTCCTCACGGAAATCCAAAATACTTACTACAGAGAAACAACTTAAAAATCATATTAAAGCACTTCTGTGTATTTAAAATAGAACTTCCTGGCTCTATGCCAGGGAAATTCTATGTGAAATTGTGAGCTGGAATGTCATTTTGATCAAAATTCTCTCTAAATCAGAGAGGAAAGTTTCACAATGATGTATTATGCTATTTAATCTTGCCTTTAGAGAAAAATCAATCACCAGTCCTTTCTGATTATTCCTTTTGAAATGTGTAACAATTGCTCCTTTTCATTCACTTATTAGGAAAACCTTGTATACCATATTAGGTATATATTTTATCAGTTCTATTACTAACTTGTGGGTCATGTCTGACATGGGAGCAGTATTTAGTTTTAGGAACATTCAAGAAAGGCTGGCTAAGATGAATGCAAGACTTTCACTCATGGGTAAGACACAACTGAACCCCCATTCAGCCACCATTCATGAGGAGTTTTAGGATGCCTTCTCATAATTTCTGCTAATTTTAAAGAAAACACAGAATCATACAATAGGATTGTAGAATCACAGAATCATTAAGGTTGGAAAAGACTTCCAAGATCATCAGGTCCAGCCATCAACCCAACACTGCCATGGCCAGTAAACCATGCCCCAAAGTGCCATATCTATATGGTTTCTGAACACCTCCAGGGATGGTGACTCCAGCACCTCTCTGGGCAGCCTGTTCCAATGCCTCACCATTCCTTCAGTGAAGAAATTCTTCCCACTATGCAATCTAAACCTCCCCTGGCACAGCATAAACCCATTTCCTCTCATCCTATTGCTAATTACTTTGGAGAAGAGATCAAGTGTGTTACCTCACACATGACAAATGTATGGCTATAGTGGTACTCAAAAATCCTCTTTGCCTACCCTCCCAAGGACTTTTTCCTGGGACACAATAAAATGAAAACATTCTTTGATTCCATCTCATTGTTTGCTTTGCAAGGTTTGAACTTAACTCAACTTTGACAAATTAAGACAAATTTTGTTTCTGCTCACTCTTTTAAAACTCTGCATTTTAGGTATCATGAAGCTGCCAGGGTTTTGCAGAACTTAATACCCATTTGGAATTGCCTTTTTTGTCTTTAGCTGGCTCATACAAAAACACGGCAAGCCTAGGTGTATGACTATACCATATGCTCAAGCCCACAGACCAGGGAAAAACAAAAACAATCTGGTTTTATTCACACAAAAGCCTCAGAAGCTGCTGTGTTAGGCGACCATATTTCTTAAGTCTGACTTCGTTTAAAAGCAGAGCTGAAATCCAAGCTATTTCACAAAATGCTACGAAATTAAGTGTATGTGAGAAATTCCACAGCTGTAAGTTTACGGGTTTGGAGGAGCAGAACTAAAGGGTGGAGTATGAGTGCTGGGCTGCTCTTTCCTGCTGCACAGGAGGATCTTTATCACTAGATCAGCAGCAGCACTTTGGCCTGCCTCCAACTGCATATTTCCACAGCAACCTCCTTGGACTCAGGAAAGGCTTCGAGTTTCCTGAAGGCAGAGGCACTGAGTAAGGGCCCCTCTGCAGATCTTTCCTCTGTGCCCAAACAGCCAAACTCAACTAGTTCTAGCCTGTCCTGTGCTCTCTCCACATGAACAGACACTGCTCCCATAGAACAAGACGCAACAGAGCAAAATCTGAAGGGAACAAAAGAATCAAAACATATGGAAAAATGTTCAGAACTGTTGATGTACGTACTAGGGTTGATCTTAATTGTCCTGCTCTGCTCAGCAATAACTTACATTTCAGTAAAATAATGCCAAATTAGAAAAGAAGCATTTTAAACTGATTTAAAACCTGTTTTAATGATTACCTGCTCATTTTAATGTATGCACAAAGCAAGGAGGTTTAATTAATTACCTTTCAAAGTTTTCCTGTATGTTTTCTTGCTCTGAAACCCTTTATTTCACCACTGGGAGTTAGAATTCTTTCCTGCTCCTCTTAGTCCCCCACCACTAGCTTCCCACAGAGAATGTGTCATTCTTATCAACAAAGATTAAACAGGGAGACATAAATCCAGCAAAATTTGACATGCACGTGAAAGAGGGAATATAGGCAAATTACAGAATCAGTCTGCTCGCAGACAGTGATGGATCTGAATTCCTCCATTTAACTTGTAAAATGAAGGGGAAAATTTCCTACTGTTTTAAAAACTAGAGACATATTGGTTCCAGCTGCCACTGATCCTCCTGTTCTGTAGTAAGGCCATCAAGCAGGATGAAACAATTCAGTATTTTGACACTGGATACTGAACAGCTGCACCCCATTTTCAAATGCAACAAAATACAGCAGCACAGCTAAGCTGCACCAGGAATTGGGGATGAGGATCACATTTTAAGTTTCTTTGCAGTCTGTATGATAGAACTTCTGAGAACAGAACAGTACAAATACCTGGTTTTGGTCATATTTATTTTTCTAGTAGACCCTGAAGCAATGCAATTTCACCTCTGTATGCTCTTTGCCTCCCCTGCTGCCCAGAGTAGTCCTCTGGAGCACACCTGACACTGGCATCGGGCAACCACCTGCAGAACACCCAAAGGAAACCTGCAGTTAAAAATTTTGGTCTAGTACTGAAGCTATTCAGAAAGGATTCCCAAACTTTGGTAGTTTTAGGTAGAATGGCACTGAAAACATCTGATTTTCTAGGCATGTCCAAGAACATAACGACTACCCTACTAGCCCAGACTGAAGATTCCCCATGTACTATATCTTGCCATCCTACAAGTAAAGCCTTCTTCAAAAGAGCAAGTAAATGATGATACTCCTCCACAACAGCCTTCCAGATTCTCCCTGCTCAGAGCTCAAGGACTTCCAGGCCAGAGGAATTGTCTCTTCAGCTCCCCTGAAAAGCCTACTGCTTGAGCACAAGCACCGTGTAATCTGGAGACAGAGCTCCCAGTGGACCAGGATCTGGTCACTCACTGAGAACTGTGCCTCACATCCATGGTCAGTCTGATGACACCAGGAGTGCCAGACCCACTGTATTCCTATGATAATGCATCTGCAGGCAAAGACTGCTCATGGATTTCTAGACACCCAAGAAAATGAAATCCTGCTGCTTCAACTAGTCTGTTAGGAAAAAAAAAAAAAACCAAACAAAACAACAAACCAAAAAAAAAAAAAACCCTTTGGAACTGTTCAAGCTGTTCAAATTCAAGTACAAGGCAATATGTCCAAGTGATTAAACAGCACATGGAAAATGTTTTTTTTGTACACGCACACACACAGATCCATAAACACACCAGAGCTACAGTGACCCTCCTAGCTGTGTGCAGAGACATGCACTTCAACAAAAAAGCCTCACTTATTTTTTCAATTCAAACTCAAATTCTGTCCTTCCAGCTTCAAAGAAAAAAGAATCCATCACTTTAAACATTCAGAATCTACTTCTGTAGTAAACATACTAATAGCAAAACATGTAATCTGAGGCAGGCTATGGAAGGATGTTCTTAAAAATATTTTTGGAAAAACTGAGAAAAACCTCCCCCTTTTGTAAGGCTACTTAACAAGTCACAGAATCATAGAATGTTTGGGTTGGAAGGGACCTCCAAAGGTCATCTGGTCCAACCTCCCTGCAGTAAGCAGGGACACCTCCAAAATAGGTCAAGCTGTGCAGAGCCTCATCAAGCCTGACCTTGAATGTCTCCAGGGATGAGGCCTCCTCCAGTAAGTCACCAGTAAGGTCATGACTTACTCTCCCAAAGACAGTAAAATTGCATCAAATGTACTTCTAGTTTACTAGCAAACCACCAGAGAGAAATATAGCCAGGGTATCAGAGTCAAATTTTCCACTAATCTCTTTCTGTTTGGCTAAGCAACCAAAGTTTGGATTCACAGTGTATTCAGATTTCTTGCTCCCACAAGCATTAGTGGACTGGATTCAGTCATTAGGCCATCCAGCTATCATCAATCACTCCTCAGCTTTCACCCTCTGCTCCACACTAAAACCAGACAAATCCTCCTGCTCAATTCAATGTCATTTTTTTCATGCTCCCTGGCACACATCTGACCAGCAGTTCAGGTACACATGCCTGAACTGTCAGTAACTAGAGAGCACACAACCAAAAAATGCTGAGACAAGGGCAGTACCATCAACAAGTCTGCAAAGGAACTGTTTGAAGGAATTATTTAAACTATTGACCCCCATTTGGTACCATCTGCAGCTGCTACTTCCATGCTTGCTGCTTGCTCCTTTCAGAATGATTAGCTTTTGCAGGGACACGGTATAGGACACACCTCAGTTTTTTATCACCTTCAAAACCTTCTTTTACTGGAGTCATCTATCAGTGTTCTTTGACCCAGCCTTTCAGGCCCGATGCTCTCCCACTGACACAGTAAATGTATTAGTAATTTAAATGTCCTGTGTGCTGACTACAAGCATCCCAAACATAAAATGCAGGTTTTCCTGGTCCCAAAGTCAGTGTTAACATTTTTGTCCCTTAGTGTTCTGCAGCTGAACTTCCCCCCCCCCCCTCAGTGGAGATACCATCTGCATTCCACAAACATGAAAGGTTGATAACCCTTGTGCTAGGAATTAAGTTGCACTTTTTGGCAGCTCTACTGACCATTCTGTTATACCTGGTCCCCACCTTCACCTTCCACAATGTCAGCTATCCACAGAATCAAGCTGTCAGCCTGGTCCACAAGCAATCTGAAATCAAATAATTTTTCTGGGACATTTTTCAGACAGGATTACATTTGCAGGAGGCTCCACGTTACAGCCACGAGCTGACTGACTAAAGCCAAACATGAAATTCTCTCTTTGGTGAACTACCCAAAACCACACCCCAAGAGAGCAAATCTGCAGACAGTCTATAAACACTCACCTCATCTCACTCCCAGTTCTGAGCCACAGACTCCAGTTTCCTACAGGAAGCTGCACCCCAGCCTGTAACTCTAACCTGTCTGCCAAGGAGACACTCAAGTTCAAGTCCTTCACTACCCTCAGAACAGTCAGAAGCTACAATATTCATCTCATGCTCAGACCAAACAACATGTGCTCTACCAGTTTAATACAGACTATCTTTGTTTGCTACAATTACTATGTTGCAAAATACAGATTAATTCTTCCTACAACTATTTTGAAGTCTCCCCATGACACATTTACCTTGGTAAAAGATTTTTTTTTACTCGGCACACAGAACAAGAGGGTTGTACCATGGAGCAGAGAAGAAAGTTTGGTGATGACAAAGAACTAGGACGATGATCACTTTCCCTTGCTCACTGAATATTCAGGTTTCTCTGCAGATGGAAATTCGCTTAAAACATGTAATTTTACCCCATTAGCTGTACTGATGTAATTACCTGTGAGGCCAAATTCAGGATCTAATGGCTACATCTTACACTGTTGACCCAAAAGTCTTTTGGTAAAAAATAGTTTTTCCATCTAGAAGTGCTCAAGAGGCGAGAGGTACATAAAGCATTTGATTGTTTTCCCCCAGTGGTTGGGCAGATTCTCTTCTCTTAGAGGTCACAGACCACTTATTTTGGTATTGAATAAAGCCATCACAGATAGAGGAATCATTAAAAATTCCATTCAATCCATGTTCTGACCTTGGTGTTTACACCCACCAATAGCTATCACATCCAGCATGGACAACTCTGAATTGCTATTGTGCCGTCTTCACACCATCCAGCACTCCTCACAAGATCCTTCATCAAACATTCGAACAGTTCAACAAACAAAACACAAAATCACAAACATCCCCATCTTTAAAGCTCCATCTCAACATGACGAAGTCACCTACTGCGCATTACTTGGGAGGGATACTTCATCATCCTTCTGTAGGATCTGTGAATGGCTACAAATTCTGACAATCAAATCACTTCCATATTATTTGCTTAAGTATTTGCTGTATGTATCTATTTAAAGGTATGTACAAGGGCGGTGTGCTTGTCCCTGCATTTATGTACACATAAGGTCTAAACTTTGACCTTCCAAACCAGCAGACTGCTGTAGTGGCTCCTGCACAGGAACACACACTCACTGCTCCACAGCCAGACTGTTACCTATGCACACCCTTTTTTTCTTCAGGACTACAGCGATTTTGACAGTGCTGGCAGAGCTTGTGCTGCTGCACTTACCCTGGGTGGGACAGTCTGCAGGGCTGTGATGTAGTTCTCCAGAGCAATGCGGCGACGGTCATTCAGCATGGCTTCCACCCGTGCCATATGAGTCTCCACCAGCTGTTGTCTTTCATTTGCTGCTTCTTGTTCCAGTGATTCCACTTTCTCCTGGAAGTGCTGAAAAAAACATCAATCACAACAGGAAGAGTGAAGGCACCAACAGAGACTGGCAGATGTGAACACCTCTGTGTGCAAATCACCACAATCTTTCCTCCATGTCAGTCTAGCTTAGCTCCCAGGAACTCTGCACTGAATGCACCTTTTACCAATTTCAGTGGAAACTGCTGATGCCCTGTATTCCAGAACATTTGGCCATACTTTATTACTCTAATAAAATCACAGAATGATTTGGGTTGGAAGGAACCTTAAAGATCACCTAGTTCCAATCCCCCTGTCACAGGCAGGGACACTTTCCACTAGACCAGGTTGTGCAAATATCCCTGATATGTTCAGCACAACCACCACTGAAACCTCCTTTTATCCCCTCAGAGAGTGGTTCAGCACTAAATAATGGAACCTAGAGGAGGGTGGAGCTTGGCAAGCACACAACCCCTGCCATGACTTCATGAGCAAATATATATGTGGGGAAAAGAAAAGGCACTATAAATTCTTATGAACTGGCCACCAGGAAGAAAAATTGATCCTAAACTTACTCCAGTAAAGGAAATGATTGACAGAGTAAAATGCATAGAGAGCAAAACTGTGGGATCTAATGTGTGAAGCAATCTGGTTCTGAACATTACCTTTTTATAGTTTTGCACTGAAGTTGTCCCAGCAGTACTGCATAATACCTGACACAGCCACAGTGGGATTCAAGGAGTGTCAGGCTTTCCAGAATTTTTGAATTATAGCATAATTTCTGATAAAATAATTTTTGGCCAAGGTTTTTTTTTCAGATAAAACTGATGGTGATTCCTTCCTTAAATCACATTTTCCGTCTCTGCTTTGAGCTTAGGTCCTGCAGCTTATATTAGTTTATCATGGCCTAGTTTTTGAAAGGGGCCCATGGTAACCAAGTTTTCAGTTCTCAGTGAAGGCAAATCTAAATTCTACCCCTCTGTGTAGTCATGAGCCATGTCCTGCACTGCTGTTCTAGGGACTTGGCTGGAAAGTACAGACACCCAGCAGCCACTAATAGCTGGAAACAAAACAGCAACTGTAAGAGCAGAGGATAACATTAAATCCCTACAGAAGTACATTTTAAAAGTGTACCACATGCAGCACCCCTTATATTTTAACTGCAGCCCCAACTGGTAAGGTTGTGGTTGTGTTTTCCTTTACCTGGATAACAGCTTTCTTGTCAGCCTTTGGCAAGTTCTTTGCTTGGCGTTCTGCCTCTTCCCACTCTCTCATGACCTAATGAACAGAAGGAGGAGTGTGACTTCCATATTTTCCTCTCATCTCAGGCCTTAGCAACAGCCAAGCACAGCAGCTCCAGCAGTTATCTTTTTGTATTGCTCTCCTCCTTTTATCTTGACTAAAGAAGCAGTTACAGCGTCTCAAAGGTAGGATCCTCTTACTAAATGAAACAAAGACAGACGGCCCTTCTGCGTCTGCACATCGTGCCAAGCTCTCACAGCTCCGCCGTGGGGCAACAGGGCTGGTACCCAGCCCCCAAGGGAGGGAAGTGGAGGTCTCCCTGGGTGAACACACCAGCCCCTTTTCATCCCAGACAGAAAGGACTTATCGCTTCCATCTACTGTACAGCCTTGGTCAAAACAAGTGAATTTCAAGTCCTTCCGAAGTGACACTTATTGCGGTACCACAAAAATTTTAGATCACTGGCCTTTGAGTAGGAGAGATCAAGAATTACATGCAATTTGTGCTAGTCTGTCCAGAAACAGGTGTCCAACACTTCCAAGAATTCTTATTTATAATATATTATAAAAATGTTTATATAATTATTATTATAATCTCAAGTACAATACTGACAGAAAAAAGATGCAGGAGAACTTTCAATATCATTCCTTTCAACAACATGAGAGGCCAACTCCTCCTGTAACACCGGGTAGTATTTCAATAGTCAGAGAAGGATTTACTCTGAAGTTGCTGTCCATGACATCCAAAACCTTCTCATGGTGATACATAGGGACTTGACTCATTTCACACCTAGACAGCAGTCTCCTCAGAGAACACATTTTATGCAGCAACAATGGCTCTCACTGAATGCAGTGCACACAGATAAGTGACTGACTTATTTTGCAGTATTAGCACGATGTCAGAAGAAGCCAGGAGAAACTGAGAAGCAATTAATCAAAATGGGCATTTCCTTTCTTACCAAACCCCACACTTTCGTACCATTAAATAGAAACAGTCAAACACATCCTTTCTCAAGCGGATTTTAGAAAAGCTCTCATATATGACTGAATCTTTACCAAGACTGATACCAAAGGCAGGACAAATCAGACCTTCTGTGTCTCATGTCTTCAAGCTGAGCTTCCACCACTGAGCTCCTGTCTCAGGCTCCCCAGTTTTCTCACATAATGGACATTGCTAATCCAGCTCCTTGACGAACAGGACTGAGAGCACTGGTGGTGCCTCAGGAAATCTAGTCAAGCCCGTGCCTTTAAAAAACCCCCACACTACCAAAACTGGGCTCAAAGGAAACTTTTACAAGTCTGAGTCCTTGAACTGTAATCCTCTCTCAGTCCTATACAGGGTTGCAGACCCTAACGATGGACCAGCATGCAGACACCTGCACTCAAGACCAGCTCAACATACGGGATTTTGTTGTCCAGATTCCAGCTTCCTTTTGACCCAAAGTCTGGGAATGTATTTCAAGACAGCTATAGCGCAGTCACAGTAAAACCAGAACAATTCATTATCAGTGAAATTATTTATCTGTAAGAGAGTCTGGCTTCAGTAACAGCCCAAAAGAGTGCAGACATATATTTTGAGAGGCTAAAGTGATGCTGAAAACTTTTAAAGGGGGAAATTGTTTTGCTTGCTTCTGGGTTGCAGCACGAACACGGTTAGACAGCAGTTGCAGAGCACAAAAACCTGAAGTCAAGTACTTACAAAGTCTTAACTTCACTCTGCTCTTTTAATGGGAACTATAAGCTCAAACAGAAGTCCCGAGAATTGTACTACAACCTACATAAACTGGCAGCATAAAGGTACCTCTTCAATTTACAGTATCTTCTCATCAGGCAAATACACACTGATGTGCAAACTGCAGCCAAGCTCTGGGGAGGAACGAATGCAAAATTTGTAAGAGGGCATGAAAACTCATTTGCAAGGAGTTGTAGTAAGCAGCTGACAGAGAACATGAAGCACAGTGCACTGAAGTTAGAGGTGCCCCCCCCTCCAGTTACTTTCCAAGTACTTTGGCACAGGAGGTTTTACTGCTTCTCTGACAGAGAAGAACTAGAGGACATGAACCAACATCACTATTTACATCATCTAAATGTGACATGTTCTAGAAAAAACTCGCTAATGCTCAGAGTGCTCCTGTGCAGTAAGTGCACATATGGTATTCATCTCGCTGTTGTGCACTTCAGTGATAAGGTTGTGGTGGCCAAGAAAACTGAATTCATGTATACACACACAGAGAACCTTTCTGGAGACCTCGAATGTCACTGGTGCAGGACATAAACGTTACAGAAGACCAGGAAGTTACAGCATTAATTCGAGTATGATGTTACTTGGATTACACAATGATGTGCTCAAGCTTGACCATTGGCCTAGGTTAAAAACTTTATTACTTTCTTCTCCCTCCTCTCATTTTATGTCTTCAAAACACATCTCTGACATCTGCTTAATACTCCTTTTCACTCTGAATGACCAGTTGATGGGTTTACAGAGCAAAAGTTCCCTTGCCATCTTTACCCCCCAAATTAACCCCTCTGCTAATGCATATGATGAAAACAAGTATTGTGAGTCATACGATAAGGGGACCTTTGGCTAGACCAAGTCTCTCTGCCTGTTTTATTTCTCTAGGCATTGAAGGCAGGATGATAAATTGACAGCCTATGCAGCTAGTTGGGAGGAATGTAAATTATAGGCTTCAGAGTTCAGCTTGGTGCAATGACAGTGAATGCGTGAATGTGAAAAAAAAAAAAATCATAATGCCATGGCTATTTGCAAAAACAATACCCAATGTAAAGACTGCAGAAGCTGTGCTTTGAGTGATGATTTTTGCAATTGATAAGACTTCAATGGTTGAAAGCACTTCTGTGTATATGCTAACAGAAGATACAGCTGCCCCACAGCTATCCATGGGAAGTTGTGCCACCACTCACGAGAAAATTTCTGCTCCCAGTGAAGGCCACTGGTTTAGAGAAACAGGAGTGACTAAGAAATATGCCATAGCACTGTAGGAAACCAGAGCACAAGGGAAAAAAAAAAATTGTCCAGATCTGCACGTGCAGAGAAAGGCTGCTTGGCCTCCATGCACTTATAAGCCTATTCTCCTTCCCTGACAGCACAGGCCTATCAAAACCACACAGATTTATGGCTCTTCCAGGCTTGGTGGCTTTTGTGCAGGGAAAATGACAACTGCTGGTTGAGATTTAAGGAGCAAGCCATTTCAAAGACAAACTTCTTCAGAACTCAGGACTTAGTGCCTGGCAGACTCCTTTTGAAACAGGGCTTTACAGGACAGCAAAAGGGAAACAGGAAGTACAGAAGGTGTCATTCATTATTAAGAGAGATGCTAAGTAAAAAAAGCCTCTCATTATATTGAAAACTCATATTTTATACTAGGGCACAGATGCATAGCTGCAAAAGAAGAATTTATGACACACATTTGGCTTATAGCAAGCAGACGAGCAGAGATGCTTACCTGAAGATCTGCTTAGTTAAAAGGTCAGAGTCATGCCAGTAAGATGCCCGTCTTTGTCATGGGCTTTTGTTCCACACTTCAGACTTGACCCTTTTTCTGGTAATAACACCATTAAACCTCTCCAAAGAGGCGTAACTCTGATTGTGGGTGGTACTCCTACTGAGCTCACAGTCAGTTTTAAGGGAGGGAAGAGCCCTCCCGCACACAATAATAGGGAATGGAGGGACCAGAATTATTTAACACTTTTGTCGAGGACATGGACAGTGGGATTGGAGGCACCCTGCGCAAGACTGTTGATGACACTAAGCTAAGTAATGTAGTTGACACCCTAGAGGGAAGGGAGGTTATCCAGATGGACCTTGACAGACTTCAGAGGTGGGCCTGCGTGAATACCATGAAGTTCAGCAAGGCCAAGTGCAAGATCCTGCACCTGGGTCAGGGCAATCCCAAACTTCAATACAGGCTGGGGGATGAATGGATTGAAAGCAGCCCTGTGGAGAAGAACTTATGAGTATTGGTAGATGAAAAACTGAATATGAGCCAGCAATGTGTGCTCACAGCCTAGAAAGCCAATTGTATCCTGGTCTGCATCAAAAAAAGTGCAACCAGCAGGTCAAGAGAGGTGATTCTCCCCCTGTGCTCCACTTTTGTGAGACCCCATCTGGAGTACTGCATCCAGCTCTGGAGTGCCCCGTGTAAGAGTAAGAAAGACATGGACCTATTGGAGTGGGTCCAGAGGGCCACAAAAATTATCAGGGGGCTGGAGCACCTCTCCTGTGAAGACAGGCTGAGAGAGTTGAGCTTGTTTAGCCTGGAGAAGAGAAGGCTCTGGGGGAGACCTTATAGCGCCCTTCCAGTACTTAAAGGGGGCCTGCAGGAAGGATGGGGATGGACTCTTTATCAGGGAGTGTAGGTTTAGACAAGGGCTAAAGGCTTCAAACAGAAGGAGGGCAGATTTGGATTAGATGTGAGGAAGAAACTCTATTGTGAGAGCAGTGACACACTGGAAGATGCTGCCCAGAGAAGCTGTGAATGCCTCCTCCTGGGAAGTGTTCAAGACCGGGCTGGATGGGGCTCTGAGCAACATCATCTAGAGGAAGGTGTCCCTGTCCACGGCGGGTTGGAACTAGATGATTTTTAAGGTTCCTTCCAATCCAAACCATTGATGGTGTCACTGGCACTAAATATCAGCTGAACGCTGAACCTCTCCAGACTGTTGGAACTAGCGACATGCAGTGATCCCAAAAAAGTCTTGAACATAGCACCTGTCCTGTTCAGGCTAGTTCAAGACCGCAGTAATTTCAGATGCTTGCTCTGGAAATGAACTTCCAAGAAGCAAAACTATTCTAGGAGACAAGGTATCATTAAGTTCCTATCCTAAGTACTGTACATGGTATGATTCCTAAAAATACTGTGGAAGAGTAAACTTAAGACCCAAGGATGTCACAAGATGTCTGAGGAGAGAAACGTAAATATACTGCTCCCCTGAGTAAGGTTGAGTACCTGGTTCCACCAGGCTGTTTAGCAGCAACTATTTAAGTGTGGGAGCTGTACAGGAGTTAACAACATGGAAAGAGGAAGGGGAAAAGGGGAACTGTGCCAAAACAGGAAACAGGAACCATGACATCTAGCTATCAGTCAGTTCAGTGTCTCCTTGTCATATGTCAGAGAACAGCAAACATGCAGAGGTTACGCCCACGCCGCTGCATAGCTACCCTGCTTGCATGGGAACGCAGCTTTGCTGTTATTTGAGTCACATTAATAACTCTTGGGAAAGGCTTAATATTCTATGCTAATGTAATTCTTTTTAGGAGCTGTGAACTATGAACCAACACAACGACTGACAGAAGCTGGGTCTCTGCCTATGTGTGTTATTTCTATGCAAGAGAAAAACAAACATGAGTTGCCAGGGTTTCACGGTAAGCAAAGGAAAATCTCAGAAAAAGGATATACAGACTGTCTGCACTTGTCCTGATGACATGTTTTGATTAAAATATTTAATTTCAAACTATTTTTTTTAATGATAAACTTCCCTGCTCCTCAGACGATTACATTTTACAAGAACTAGAAGGTATCCAAATTTTTTGTATTAATTGGCTGCTGCGAAATAAAGTGTGCATCAAATCAAATACTGTTTTAAAACTAGTTCCTTTATTTAAGAAATATCTGTAATTTCATGAACAAACCAATTTATGTACGATATTTATCAAAATTAAAGAATGACTCAATAATTTTCCTAAACACACTGATCATTTCCACTCTTTTTAACAGAAAAAAATGAGCATTTGTGCTGCTTTATAAGCCCCCATTTCTCAGCTTTGAAGGAACTGGACTTTGAAAGAAAAAAAAAAAAGTTTGGTGCAGCTGAAGGACTTTGTGACTTTTACTTGCTAACTTTTTTTTTTAGAGAAAAGCATTGACAGCAAAAGCTTACTTAGTTAATTTATTCAGCACTGTTTTCAACATAATAAGCAAAAGCTTCAAATTAAGGTAAACGTGTATTAAGAACATACCTGAAAAGAACACTTAAAGAAAATGTAAAAAGCAACTTTAAAATAAATTGTCAGAAAAGAGACCGGTGGTTTGAGATAGACATATCACAGTTCATGCGAAAAAAACACAAATGGTAAAACCACCTGGGCTTTTCTACTTCTCCATAAGATCTTATATTTTTTAAACATTTGAGACATTAACTGGGAGAGACTATCCCAATGCTGTACAAACATTACTCACAGAAGGGAAAATTAATTTTTAAAAACTTAACTTTCTTCTTCAAAGCTCTTCAGGGGTTCTGTTTACTTTGAGACATACCCACTTTAAGCTGTGATTCCATAGGCAGCTTAAGCAAATTAAAAATCAAACATCTTTCTGGATATACCTATGGTGCTGCTGTTTGCTGAAGTGGCCAGAGTTGGTTATTTTACTCTTGTTTTTTTGACTGGAGGAACGAGACTGCAGCAAGGCGAGGGAGCTGATGGCTCATTAGGGCTGAGAGGAAGGCTGGCTGGGAAGGTGCTAACCAGGGCAGAGCAGGAGGCAGCCCCGGCGCCATCTCCAGCCAAACCCCTCAGCCGCAGCCTCCACTGGAGAGCTTGCCCCAGGCGCGCTGCCCGTGTACCCAGACGCTGTCTGGAAGTGAGGCTCACTGCTTTGCCCAGTTAGCTTTCTTGGCCTCCAGCACCAATGGTCTCCATGTATGATGTTTTCTGGGTGCCTCTGTATTGGGTTAGCTACAAACCCACAGGCTTTGCAGTAAATAGAAAATACAGAGTTCACCCGAATTCTGCCCTTAATTACTCAGCTTAACCCCACTCACCCCACAGCTTCAGGCTGGCTCCCACCTTAGCCACCGCCTGTTTCAATGAAGCTGTTAATCCTCCAGAGAAAAGGCAGGGTAGAGCTTTGAGAAGCATTACATCTGCACTACTTTCTCTGCTTAAGGAGAAGACTGCTTGTTTGTGCTACCATGCCTCTCAAGCGGAAACAGATGAGGAGCACACATCTTCCTCCCTGTGAAGTGTCATATCTGTGGCATGTGGCTTGCAGTGATCGAGCGACTGCTTCAGAAAAGATGTCCTGCTCTGTTTATTAGAAGAGTGACAAGCATAGCTACAATACCAGTAGACGAGGACTTAATTCTAAGAGCTCAATTCCAGGCCTACACGAACGTCTTAGCACAGAGCTACTAGTGGTTAATGTGTGAGTAATACACAGAAACACTGAAAATGCAACAGCAAGTTACAATGAAAAATTGCAGTAAAATATCTATACAGATATATGCATTGCATCTGAATTATACTACATCCACTTTTGTGGTTGTTCCACCCTAAAAAAATAGGCACCACAGGCTTTCCTTTAAACCACTTATATTTCTTCTTTGTTGTTATTGGAGCAGAACTGTGACAACTTTTTATTGGCCTTGCTATTATAAACCCTATTTCTGAGAGAGTGGATAGTTCATCTCTTAGTCTTCAACAGGATTAAAAACAGCGTGTAGTTTCAGGCTACAAAAATCCTTTTGGTTAAGGGAAAAAATAGGTTGATTCAGTTGGATTTCAGCTCAGTTCAAAAAGCCCTGATTTCTCCTCTTTTCTTTAGCTTTAGATGCATTTCATGTTACCATGAGGCTCAGGACCATTAGATGAACATATGTAAGCTTATGTTACCCCAGGACATAGCCATGCATGCCTACACGCGGAGAACAAAGCTAATCACAACCCCTTTCACCCAGCTACTATAGAGGTAGGATGACTAATACAGTGGTCACGCTCTTTACTTAGAAATAAGAACACACTAAACATTCTTCCACAAAGATTTGAGACATTTTTAACGTTTTCTTCCCCTTTTTTACCAGAACAAATAACTGTACTGACTTACAATCGCAGCTGCAACCCAACCAGAGGTACCAAGCAGCTGAGTTCTGAGATAGAATCAGAAAGGCAGTAACTGGTGTATTTACAAAACTGCAAATAGGCAGGGCAGCTGGCTGAAGCCTTGGGAAATAACAAAACAAAGACTCCAAGCAGCTTATGACTGGAGAGACAAAACTCCCTCCCATATTTAGAAATGAAGAAAAGTCCGCTTACCTGAGACATCCTTTCACGATGCTTAGCTTCAAGTCTCTCCTTGGCTTTCTGGAAGTGGGCATGTTCATTCTCATCCCCAGGGGTCTCCAGGTATTTGTCAACAGCATCGGGAGTGCTAGCAGCTGTGGTAGGGACTGAGGTAAAATTTTGAGAAGGGGTAGAGGGATGGGAGGGGGAAGAAAAGCAGAATTTCTACATTAGTACAGGTAAAATTCAGCTGGACCAAGCAAGAAACATCTGTTCTAATTTCCATCAGAATAGAGCCATTCATTTAATCTCACAGGAAGCTATAAGAAAAGTGGTTTAGGTGGATGTATGAGACACACAGAAAATACATATAAAATATACAAGGATTTCCCCTGTTCCTTATTTTCTAATCCAGGAGAAACAATTTGGTGTGAGCAAAGCAACGTTATTCAAACAGGTTTGAAACTGCTGTCAAAGGAAAAAAAGCCTGGCAAGGACTGAAGCACATAAACCAGCAGAAAGCCCTTTGCAAAGTTACATGTTTTGTATATTAGTTTATTTTTAAAAGGTAAGCTGTAATACATGAATGTCAGTGCAAATAAGCTTTAAAGCACCTATGGACCCAATGGTACCCCGATGAAATACCTCAAATCCTTCCCTTAGGGACAGTCTGGTCTCATAGATATTTTCTTTACGTGTAGCAACTTTGATTAAGAAAACCCCTCATGGGTGCAGGAAATGAACAGCAAGCATGCAGTAATTGGCAGTCATTCCTGTCGGATAAGGAGGCAATACCTACCACGTGGTAGAAGGAAGATTTGCATTTGGGATAATTTAAGTAGAGTGAGCAACAGTTCCTTCACTATGCAGTTACATCCAACAACCTCTACATTAACTAGGGTAACATTTCTGTGCTAGGGACATGACAGCAATTAAAAAAAGCTCTCCAATGATGATCAACTACTTAATTTCAATTATATTGTCACTAAATATTTTAATATATAATTAGGTTTATTTCCCTCGTCACATTTAGTTCAACAGTTGCAAAGCTACTTTAAAAACTCTGACAAACAAAGACTGTACACATAGTTGAGCAGGATTTTTTTTTTAATAAGTTAACTATAGTTGAGTTCATTTACACAGACAATACATTTTCAGTAGGCAGACTAATACAGGCAGGAAAAAGCCCAGGATCCTCCCACATCCCAAACATTTTTCAATGTCTTTAACAGAAGCAAACTTTAATTTGAAGATCATGCTGAGTAATAGCCACCAATATTTATTTATTATTACTTTCTCCAAAGCAAGTTGAAATATAAACACAACTGCATTAAATTATTTTTAAAAAATCTTAAGTACAACATCTTAGTTCCAATGAAACACATCCTCAAATTTTAAGAAAAACTTAAACCAAAATCCAAACACTTCCTCCAGTTTTACCTTAGATGTATAACCCCAAAAGCAAACAAAAAAACAACCCCCAAAACATGCTGAAAACCTTTGGTTTTGGCTTCATTTGAGATGTCTCTACATGGTCTTTGCAATAGGCATGAATAGTTTTGGATGCTGGTATAACTGCACAATGATTTTAAGTTACTGACTGGACGAAAGGACAGGCCCTGCTTGTCTCAAAACAATTATCACTCCTCCCACTATTTTTAGATTTGTTTCATAAATATTTAATTACAAGTTTACATTTTGTAATCTTGTAAACTTTGTTACTCTAGTGTTGTAACAGAGACAAATCAGCTTCCTGACAAGCCACAAAAATCACAAAAATAGAATGCAACTTAGTATTTTCAGTGGTTACTTGTACAACTTCAGACAACTTAGTCTCTAATACTGTTACAAATGTATAAACATTTTCTTTCTTTTTAAATTCTTACTGATAACAACCCATCTTAAATGATAATGTGGTTTGCTGCAATGATAATGTGGTACAGCCAGCATAAAGCTCAGACTGAGTGAAAACATTTCTATAATGCTCAGAAGGATTTTTAAATATCTTTGCCTTTTAATCTCTCAAGCACCAAATTAATTTAATCTTTATCTTTCCTGAAGCTGCAGTTAAGTATAGTACATTTTAATGCCATTTAGGAAATGAAAAGAAAATTCCGTTTCAAAGCAGGAAGACATTTAAGAGTATCAGACCACGCAAAGGCCTTCCCTTCAGGGCTCCTGGTTCAGGGAGGAACCTGGCAGGGGTTCATCAAACACCCCCAGGAAAAAGCACTGAATACTCTTTTACAACGTTTAACTAAACTTGCTGGATTTTCATTCCATGGCTCTAATTTTATTTTTTTTTCCTAAAAAAAAACTTGGATGAGATTTAACATTCCCAGTGTGGTGCGGCAATGAGTCCCAGGGTTTAATCCGGCTCTGCCTGTAAGAGGATTCCCCTCTGCCTCCCCCTCCTCTCGCTGCCTCGCCAGGACGCAGCGAGGTTTAGCACAGGAAGAGCAGATGAGGGAGAGCTTTGGTGCAATTGTCATCCTCCTCCATCTCTTACAGATTTTATTTTTTTTTAACTTATGTCTGCACAAATCTGAGTGCATAAGAAGTGCCTATCTAAATAACTGTCCAGTAAATCATGCAAATTCAACCTTTCACTTACTGAACAGTAAAAAAGGGCACCAACATTTGCACTGAGATCAGTTAAGGCACCTGTACATTCAAAGGGATTTTGAAAAGCTCTCGCCTCACACGGGCACCCTTTGCAGCCCAGATTTTTGGACAATACACTTACTTCTTACTGGCTGTCCCTGACAAGTTCCTAAAGAGAAAAGAGGGCTCAGAAATGGGCCTGTGGGCTGAGGGGAGCTTGGGAGACCTGTTTCATGGGAAGAAGCTCCATCCACCAGGGAGCAGACTGCCAATTTGACTTGGAAAATCTCTATTGAGAAAAGATTTCTGGTAACAGCTTTATCGGAAAGAAGCAGTTGAGGTCTGATGGTTGGAAACCAAAGCTAAGCAGAAATAAGGCTGGAAATCCAGATGGGAAATAAGACACCCACTTTCAGCATTAAGTGCAATTAAGTATGAGAACAACTTATGCAAAGATACACCAATCCGCCCAAAAGCATCCTTGAAAACATCCTGTTTCAACATCTCCTTCCAAAACCCAGCCAATGAACAGGCACGAAAGCAAGGGGTAAATTGGGTGTTTTTTCCTTCCTTGCTCGCTGCTGGCACCAGTCCATAGCCAGCACACGCCAGAGGAGCTCCTGCAAAGCCAGGCATAAGGACTCAGTCTGCCCACTGCTCCTGCAATGTTTATTTGGCCACTGGTGGCTGCAGAGACCAAGCAACCCACCAAGACTGACCACATCCTCGCTCCACAAACAGACCTTGTTTAAACTCTTAAAAAATGGGGATAATTTTCACTAAAAAGAAACTCAGCATGTATGTTTAGGAAAACACTAAAATGTGACATGGTCATTGACATTTTTGTTTTCTGTTATAACCGTGATTCAGAAGCAGTCTTTTAATGACTGGTTAGCTACTAATGTAATTTGAAATCAGAAACGTTTCTCTGACAAAGAATAACTAGCCTGCTTAAAAACAAATAACCCTACAAGGTTTTACTCCCTGTGTTTGCAAAGCCTGCAAATGACTATGTGACAACTTCTCCATTCAGTAATAAGGAGTCATGATTATCAACAGTACGTTAAAGACCTTTTGCGATTCCATCGTAAGGATAACCAACAGCCTTAGCCTCCCCCTAGCAAAATAAAGAGCTACAGAAACACCAGGCCTCCCTTCTACATAAACAGAAGAAACATTTTAAAATTTCTTAATGTTTCAGAACCTATCCTTTGTACTGCAGTACTTTTGGGATCTTTGTTTGTAGAGAAGTATGGCATGTTTTCTCAAAGTAAATTTGGAACATTTGGTCAGGTATCAGTTATATGTAAGGTTTCCTTAAAAATCTGCAGCCTGATCTCATTTTTTGGCCACATCTGCTCTCAGAGGGAGGTTTGATTTTCTATGCATCACTTGTTTCATAAGGTAACTCATTGTACTACTGCATGAAGGCTGATTAAAAAGAGTGTGTTAAGAGGTGTGTAAGAAATGCAGTATCAGATGACATTTTCTTCACACTTGCACTTGTTTTACCTGTCAATTCCCAAACAGATCTTTTAAAAAAAAAAAAAAAAAAAAATTAGACTTTTAAATCCTAACCCTCCTGGAGTCACAGGTTCAATAATATACCCAAATTATAATCTAGACATTTTGTTATTTTGTAATAATTTTCATATATCAGAAGACTGTGGGGGAGAAAAAAAGTAAGAAAAATTCAACACTATGCCCCCAGATCCTGTTTTACTGCTTTGCATAAAAATAAACTGTCTGTCTCAGCCTCTCCAGTGAAAGGAAATAGAGTTGCTGACCAATCTCATATGAAGTGAAAGGATTAGATGTCCCTTCTCTGGATGACATCGGCTGTTGCATGTAAGATGGGAAACCACTTGAAATGAGAGCATTACCCAACTACAATGTAGTATTCAGTGGATGCCTCTGAATTCCACATATGCAACTGCCTCATTAATGAAGGATTAAGATCAAGGCTTCCAGTTGTTGACTAAGATCACAACTAATTATAGCACTTCTGACAATCACAAGTGCATACAGAGTATCTTTAGCATGAAGGGTTTCTATTATTGCTACTGCTACCTTGTGAAATCAGTTTTGTTTTACAAGATGGTATCCCTATTCTTTTGTGAATAAGCTATCCACCCCATTTACAGCAGAGTGGCAAAACCAAAGAACAGAATCTAACCAATAAGGAAGGAAAATAATTATTACCTTTTTATTACAAACCAGACAAACTACCTGCTGAATAACACAATAAAAATGAAGGCTGGGAAAGATTTACCTAAGATCGCAGCAAATCATTATTTTAAACGTAGGGAGAAGGATGTACCAGGATGAGTTTTTACATAAGAAGTCATTATGTTTAATATTATTTAATTACTTGGAGAAAATGGAAGCATACCAGTTGGGCACACCTAGCAGTGGTCAATACTGGGCCATGGAACAGTAAGTGTATTTGCATATGTTGTGGTTTGAGGCTTGGAATGGGGGTGTGACTTTCCAGCACCTGCGAGGACCCCGGGTGGGGATGAAACCATTGTATTCCCTCCCCTTCCCACACACACTCTGACAAGAGGCAGGAAGTGGGTGCTAACTTCACTCCTGCCCTGCAGCTCAGAGAGGGAAGTTGTGCTTTGCTCCGTGGGACCTTGGAACTATTTCTGAGGGTTTTGTATATTTTGTTTATTTTTGTATTTCCCCTAATCTCTGTATATATTTTTTCTTACCTCCCTTTTTCGTTTTCTGTTGCTTGTTAAAAAATATACTTCATTTTTTTTCATTTAACTCCCAATCCTTTTTTTCAAAGTCTCTCTCTCTCTCTGGAGGGGGTGGGGGAGGCGAGTCCATAGTTCTGTTCCGTGTGGGTCCTGCCCTGAACCCCTTTTTACACAGAACCAGGATAGCAGACTATACATAAAATACAGCCTGCTGCGTTATGGAGACAGCTGTTCCCATTCCGAGCTGGAAGGGCTCACTGTAAGCTGGAGGACCAGCAGGCAAAGTGCCATTCCTTTTCACTTGTAATTGCTTTCTCTTCACACATGTTTTCCACCACGACCACCTTCTGAACACTACCTAAAACTAAAGGGGAGGGCAGAAATCCTCCCACAGTCAAGTCAACAGCACAAGGGAGACCTTGTGAGAATGAGAACTAGACTTGACCCCACTCATAGTATTTTACCTGTAAGTGGCTGGTTGCTGCTGCTGGTGGTTTCTTTTTAGGATTCTGGGGGGCAGACAGCACTGCTGTGCTCCAAAGGTTGGCATCACTCCTGGACTAGCTGGAGAGTTCTGGGAGCCAGATCTTTTGCCTCGTGGCTCATCAGCACATCTCCCTGCCCAGAAGCTACCTGCACAGCAGTGAACTGTGCCAATCACCGTCAGAGCCTGGTACTCCTGCCCATCAGGTACTCAATTCCAGCTGCCCACTTTCTAATTTTCAGCAAAGATGTTCAATTAATGCAATATCCCATTTACATTACTAATTGATATTATGGCTCATCCATTTCAACTAATGCATTTATCACTCAGCACGGTCACATAACCATTCAGCTGGGTTTTACTTATCTTGCACGTTTGTTTTATCCTCATGTTTTGTCAACAGACACCCAAAAAAGCCCTTGAAAGTAAAGTGTTCGTCATAAAAACTGAGGAATTCTGACAACAAAGGTAGGAGCTCCAAGTGCACAAAACATGGACTAAGACTAGATAAAAACAAATATATTCTTCTATCAGAAAAAATATATGAAGGTTGGTACTGAACTAAGAAAAAAAGCCCCCTGTAACAGTAATGGTGGCATGCTCAGGGATCCCATCTGAAGCAACAGAAAGAATCACCAGTTCTGACACTTGACTTATTCACCTTCGATTTCAAGCTGCCTTTTAGCTTCCAAAATTTTCTACAGGTGACATGAGAGTGTTACCACATGAAAGAGAACCCAATATTCCAGAGAGATGCTCTTCCCTTTCTTACTAGTTGGGTTATCTCATATTTTTGTACCTATCACCGGTAAGCTACTTTGTCATAAAAGACTGTTATAAAAAGATATATGATAGCTTCTGTAATATTTTATAACTTGCATTAGTATTCAAAGAATAGTTACAGGTCAATGTAGCAACCTTGGCCCGAAAATATAATTAAGTGTATTGAGATAGAAAAATCATGTTTAAAAGTTACATTCCTTCTTGAACTTCACTTTGCTAAGACTGGTCCTATATTCCTTTGTTATAATTTATATAGTTGGCTTAGCATCAAAACAATTGGCAGCTTGGAAAATAAGTTTAGTGAAATCCCTCATAGAGATTTCTTAGGAGAGAAAAAACAAAAATAAAACACACCATACTCATATTATTTCTCACCTGTTGCCTTAACTAAAGTTGATACTTGCCATCTAAACAAGGTTTAAGGTGAACTTTGTCATTTAAGAATCCTTCTGTGTAAGAACTTCACGATGCCTTTCCTATTCAGGCACAGATAGAACTTGGTTATCAAGCTTCCATTGCATCTCCATGAATGCAACTTCCCTTCCACCAGCCCTGACAAATGCATTTTTGCCTTGCTGATAAACATTTGACACTCATCTTGGCTGTCAGCTTTCCAGATCACCCCCACTCCAAGCTCTTCAATTCATTTTGTACTTGGGAGGAGGTCCCCAAAGCAAACTTTCATCAAGTATCTTTGCAATACTCTGCTTCAAGGTTATTCTCTTTTGATTTGTCACCGTAAGTTTAAATATTTATGAGGAAAAACCACATTAAATTCTTCACCTGTTACACCAAGTGAGAACAAATACAAGACAGAAGAATTCTCCTGAATATCCCCTCTGCCAAGGCTGTAAACAAGAGTCATCAAGTTCCATAAAATAAAGAGCTGTGGTTAGACACAACAAAACAACTTACAGAAAAAGCAGTGTCTGTGAAAAGACAGTACACTAATAACACTCCTAGTGCTTGAAATTGTCAGCAGTCTTAACTCTTGTTTAGAAAAACATTTGCACAATTTCCCTTTTCAATCCTTAACTTCACTCAACTGCTTTTTAAAAGGGCCCAGTCCAGCACTGGCTCCACATATAGTTCAAGGGTGAAATATAAATGCAAATTTATATCCACGAAGAAACTGTGGAGACAGAATTAGTCACTTGCACTCACTAAAGGTGGTAGTCAAAATAACAATTTCAATAGATGATATTAGAATTCATCCCTAGGCACCAAATGGTAAGGGTCAAGCATTCCAAATGAATGAAGAATATGTTTTTCTGAAGATTTCATCTACGCTATTTGAAATTCACCTCAACCTCACCAAGACACATGATTTTCATGCCAGAGAAAATAAAACCCACAACATACAGGCAATTCATGCTGGAGATGGTGGGAGAGTGGCACATTTAAGTAAAGTCTTGAAAGGTAATGTCCCCTTTACTGCTAAGTCGAGAAGCAGTAAGACAATTGAATGTAAAAAGCCTTTGTGATAAAGCAACAGGTTGTCCTACTGTGACTGGCTTAGCAAATTTCTAATAACTTGGGTTTTTATTCATTCAAATAAAAGACTTTGTACTTGTGTGAAATGCTTCCTTGCAGTATCACTAGTTATAAAGGCAGATTTTTAGGATTTGAAATGTTATCACTAGACTTCTGTATTTTAAATTATATCTCCTGTAGTGCTGTGACAAATTAGTATTGTTAACTAGTTGCTGTGACAAATATTTTCCAGCACTAAGTGCACTGTCAAACCCCCATGCATTCCTGGCACGAAGCAACTTGCAAGCTCTGCTGCTTTTATAGACAGAGGGCTGCCAACTCCCCACAAAGCGAAAGGGAAGTAACACCCAATCCAGATGAATGTGCTCTAGATGTGGCCTGCTTTCTGTCCTTGAGCCTCCTACCTGACCTCAAGCTCAAGCAGTCTCTGTAGTTGTACAGGTGAAATGAACAATCATCCAGTAAGTAAGACAAAGGATTTAAATGTGCTACCTAAACACAAATTTGGTATACTTCACCATTCTGCTTACAGGACTTCAGTTCTTTAATACCTTAGTTATGCTCTGGAAGTTGGCATGTAAGTTTAGGTGCCAAAATATTTCACTTTCTGCTAGCTAGGGAGACGTCAAGAACCCAAACAAGTAACAAATGGATAAAGAAAATTACTGACAACAGGTGTATCATCTTAAAAGCCACTGCTGTTGAAAGGTAGAGTCTGTTAAACGTCCCTCTGAAGGGAAATTAAACTGGACACTGTAAAATGCTAGAACTCATCAATTTCCCCCTCACTTAAGTGCATGAGCTGGAAACACATTAAGACCAATGTCACCAGTTATCAGAGACAGACTGATACTAATCTGTAGGCAAGCTGAAGTCAGCCTACATGAAAAGCACTAAGAGTTGATCCCCCATATTAGTTTTAGTCTTGTGCACAATATTTTAATCTACATGTAAGAGAGCGTAAGGTTCCATGTATATTATGAAATTGTAGCTTTTAATGTGTTTTGCTTAATGACTTCAATTTGAAATGGAAATAAAGTATCTGCCACTTAAAAATCACCAACGAATTTGGAACCATTGGAAGTTTACAACACTTAGCCTAGAAAATCAATATTATTTTACCAAAATTGACCTAAAATCTGTGATTGTGCTCTAAAGTGCTAAAAAGTAAAAACCGTGTTGACATTTAAACTTACTAATAGGTTTCAGCCTTTATGCAACAAAGGAGGCAACTGACGTCACTGAGCCCTGTTGGTTCCCTCTGTTGTTAGCTGGATAAATTCAGCACAATGACAAAAACTCCTATTTTATAAAAGATCATTTTCATTATATGTCCAAGTTTTCAAAAGCTGACTGTGCCACCCGAGTACAGGTCGCTCCTGCTTTGGATGTGGAACAAACGAATCCACGGTGGCACGAATTGCCCCTGGCCCGGCCCAGGCCGCGGGAGCTGCTGGCAGAGCCGTCTGCCACACAACGCCTGGCAGACACAGCTCATTTAAGAGAAGGACTTTTCCCAGATTTGAAGCTGCCTGTGTCCCCAGGTCAAGGCTGGAACATTAATGTAATTTCAAAATAGTACTTATTAAAGAAAACACATATTTCTTATAGGTTTAGGGATGTTTGACAAGGAACAGTTATGGGACAAGTGAAAAAAATTGTATATTTTTTTTTTTTTTTTAGTATGGGAATATGACAGAAATCATTAATTTGCTAACAGCAATTTATAATCTGTTTATTCTTGTCAATACATACCCCTTCTGAGGTCATTAAGTCTGAATTAACTCGCCTGATAGATCCTAATGATTTCAAAGGAGCCATTATGACTAGACACACAGTAGAAGTTTGAGTCCTTATCTTATATTGCATGGAAACTGTAGACAGTATTGAGCATCCTTATTAAAAATCAATAGAGAGCAAGCATGTGGTCTGGCAGGCTATAGGAACTGGTAACAAGATCCTTAAACCTTTCTACTTCTAAGGCAATTATATATCAATTGCCATGTAGCTGGGTGATGAATGAAAAAAAATCTGACAGTAGAAGCTCCTACACAACAGACAAATCGTGTTTGCTAGACCTCAGAGCATTGGTCACATTCACTGACAGTGGAGGGAATCTAAGGGTTTGTGTGACAGGACAGACCCAGCTTTTCAGATCAAAGAGACTTCAGCAACAAAGCAGAGTAAAATGTAGGTTGTTTTGGTTTGTTTTGTTTTTCCCCTCCTGTAGACAATGTGTTCAGGATTATCAGTACTCAATACTCACATTTTCAGTATTCATAGTATATAAGTATCTGTGACAACATAACATCATCAGGTTTTGGTTCAGTCCAATTTCAATGCATCACAAAAAAAATGAAGTTATACCCTACCCTTTCATCCTTTGCCCACTATTCAAGAGAAACCCAACTACTATCCACTATTTCCTGCTACTCACTGTTAAATTTAACTAGTCTTTCCTGCAAAGCAAACTACAGCTAGACAAAGGAAAGACATGCTTTCAGCATCCATCTTGTCTCCTGTGTAAGAGAGGCTCACTGTTTTTTTATTGGAGACAAGGGAGCATCAATAACCTGAACACTGGAGAGAAAAGGAATAAATAATGGAGTAAATAAATGAGTACAAAGGCAGGCGAGCGCACAAAGATTAAATAGATTAAGTCAAGGGTGACAGGGAAGGGGGAAAGACAGGATAGAATGGGAGTGGCCTAGATGTGAATTCTTCTCCACAGTTTTTCTTCTTTTCCTCTGTTGGATTGGAGTGAGGGTGGCGTCTGCTACAGCCAGGTAAAAAAAAAAAAAAAAAAAAACAAAAAAAAAAACACAAAAAACCCCAACCACCCCCCCCCCCCCCAAAAACGCACAACTTTCAGCAATGTAATATCAGTAACAAAGACCAGATTTCATTTAAGTGCTAAAACCTATCATATTCAGCACTTCTAATTATTTTAATTACCATTTCTATTCAGTAAAACAATGAAGAATAAGAAGAAATAGCATAGTGATAATGAAACAGTTGATGAAACCAGAAGAAAATAAAAGTTATTCTAGGAACAGAAATAATAGGTGTGTAGACCAGAATACAAGAACACATTAAAATAACATGAAAATACAGGAACAAAAAATATAACTAAAGTAGCTTGGAAAGTGTGTACCCTGTAGACTCAAATGTGTGAGAAACTACTGAAGGAAAAAAAAAACCCAAGATGAAAAGCCCTCTGGGAGATCTATTCTAAAAGACAAGACCAGCACTATTTTTACTCATCATGAGTTGTACAAATGAAGCCAAGCAGCTCAAGTACTCAATGTAACTCCATCTTCCTTAAAATAAAAATGACTTGGACCAAAAATTTGGAATCCCAAAGTAAACCAAGATAACTATGGAAAGAAGACAACTGGTAATGCTCTTGGCATTGTTTATTGATATGAATCTAAGAAACAATAAAAAACCACCAAAACCAACTTCCATGACATAGAGAGGAATCTCTTGGGCTTATCTGAATATCATAATGAATATGATACATAGCAATTTTAAAAGTTGTCTCTCAGTTCATTTCTGATTCCATATCCTGTGACAGAATTGCCAGTGTTAGAAGAGAAGATCATTTATCCTCCCAAACAGCATGAGCTGAAACACTGCTGCTGCCAAGAGACAAGTTTGAAGAAGCAAGACAACCTGATTTCCTAGTTTCATTCAATCCCTAATATTCTTTCTAAGATCATGGTCAAGGTCACCCTAGAAGATTTCCTGCAAGAAGACCACTAGCTAGATAGGAAGTGTAATACTGCAAACTCTGCTGGCTTGCTATTACAAGCAGCCTGTGCTAAGATTTCACCTACAACCTGTATATGAAAGGCAACACCACTGCATTAGCAAAGTCACAAATCAGAATCTCACCCCTCCCAGTTTTACTGTGTAAGAATAATTCTTATGAAGTCTGCTTTGTGACGCGACTGCTCTTTTCGTCAGTAACACCCTTCCTTCTGTGTAATAATTTCTCAGCATCATGAAAGCTAGAAATGAAACTCTCAGATCTGAAGTGCTGGAGTGAGTAACTACAGCTCTGTATGCAAGATGCACAATCTTTGAAGGTCTTCAAGTCTGTACATTGTACCACTGCAGAACTTGGACAAAGAAATGCATCCATATGGCTCAGGGAGCCAAAAACAAGCTGCAAAAACTGGACGTTTAACAAAACTGCAATCTTATAAAGGATCAAGATCTACTACAAGTTCTTATTTATGCTGCAGACCATCCAACACAAAAATATAACAGATTTTTTAGTAACGCTGACAAAGGCAGTAATAATTCTTAATTCCTGCCAGGTATGTGAAACTGCTGACTTTTCCCAACAAGAACCAGTGTACACAGCTTTTACAAACTCTTATACTGACTGTAAAGGTAAAATGCTCAACATAAAAGGCCAATAGCTACTCTTGATTTAATCCTACCTTGTTGGACATGAAACATAATGATGAAGCCCACCCCTCTTCCACCTCCCCTTTTTTTATTTTTTTTTTAATTTCTGGGGAAAGGAACAGGTACTGCTACAAGAGGTGTACTACCAGAGATAGGTGACCTTCATTGGCCTAATGCAGACCAAGGCAAACACCTGAAGAGCCCAAAGTTCCATGTAAGTAAATAGTGCTCAGTCCTGTCATTCCTCCCTTGCTAAATGAGATTACTTCCAGATTCAAAGTAGCAAAAGGTTCTCAGTTGTCCTCCATTGTTAGCTTTGATGGCCACCATCTTGCCTGGGATCAAATCATCACTTACACATGATACTTACCTACATGTGATTGAAAAAAGTAATAGTCCTTTACAAACTCTCTGTTGGCCATAACAGTATAGAACACAGCCTCATCTTGGCTACCTGAAACTAAATGTACAAGAGCTCAAGTGGCTTTTCTAGGCTTATTGTTCAGTATCTCTTACATTGCAGTGTTTTTTTCTATGCCTCTAATCTGCATGAGGCAGTTATCTTCAGTTTACTTCTCTTTCCTCCTTCCATGTCTACAGTATCAACTGCTCATCAGTATTACTTATTCTGCAGTTTTCAATGCCTAAATACTTATTTAAAACTGTTTTTTTTTTCCCCCCGACTACTGTCCTAACTTAACTCTATACAAAGTCCCAGTTTTTCTTTCATGTCACAGGGCAGACAGAGACAAAACATGTTTCACTTCTCCAGAAATGTATTATCTAACACAGGAAACTAATGGTTCAAAATTTCTAAAATAATTATTTTACCAAATACAGTATAGACCTTACTCCAATCTACTGAACAGTTCTTGTCTCTCTTCACTACATCTTCTACCTTGCTGCAGCTGATCACTGCCCATGGGGCATCCTCCTCACTTGCCTTGTGGTAGGCTTTCTCCATGTCACTCCACAGAGCTTTGCCATGAACAGCTCTAAAAGATGCTGCGATAAGATGCAGCCAGAGCACCAGAGCACTGATCCTGCCTCCACGACTGCTCTTGCTGCTGCTCCAGTAAAACACAGGGCAGCTCCTCTGCTCCATGACACACAGAGCACACCTTGCTCAGGTTCTGCACACGCCTGTGCCCATTTTTAAGCTTACCTACTGCAAACATTCCTAGGTACAGTTTGGAGAATGTTTTATTAGAAGGAGCCTTAAGGTGCTGCTAGTTCTGTTCTGCTCCCCCATGCCCTGTGAGGAGGCAGGGCAGTGAGATATGCACTCGCTCTTCAATGGGCAAGGTGTAAGTGGCAGCCAGTACTCTCCCAGAGCATGTGCTGGGAAGGCAGACAGGAGGAGGGTATACCAGAGGCTCCCGTACCAAAACCCAGCTGACAAACCCAGCGTCTGATTCCATCAGCTTCAATACCCCATGAGAGGGAAACCCATCCTTCTCAAACCAAAAATCACAGTGTGAACGCTCTTTCTTCAGGGAAAATGATCATTAAAATAAACCATGTGTTAAATAAAGCAAGCTGGAGGTGATTCACATCCACGTGCATCGCAGCCCTCAGGGAAACCTAAAAAGTCAAATGCAACTTCTTCCCTTTTCCTTGCAAACACACGCGAAGTATTCAGTCAAACTAAAACCAAATAAACAAAAAGGAAAAAAAAAGGAAATAAACATCATATTATTTTAATAAGCTTTATATGGCTTCGATTAAAAAAAGTCAGAAAGAAAAGTTGAAAACACACTGTAAAAACTATGAGCTCTTTTTCTGAACTTACCTGAGGCTTCCCTAAGGTTAATTTTTTCCC
>NW_008632742.1:0-10731 GCF_000691845.1 Merops nubicus | reverse complement strand
CACATGCACACCCAGAGAGACAGAGAACGTCAGCAGCCTGGACAGAAGGTGGAGAGCAGGTGAGCGCGAAGGCCTCGCCCAGGGCCGCGCGGGGCGTTGAGCTGCCCCTGCAGGGCCCCACCTGCAGCACCCAGGGCGCCCGCCACCGAGACAGCCGGGTTAGCGAGAGGCTGAGGAGGGTCGAGCGGAGAGCGGAGGCTTCAGACAGACCGCGGCCAGGGGTTAGTGGGAGCCCGGGCCCGCAGGGCGGGAGCCCGGGGGCGTGGGGGGCACTTACTGACGCTGCCACAGACCGCCATGCAGTACTCCTCCGAGTCAAAGTTGTTCCGGTTCCCGCCGCAGCCGCCGTAAAAGAAGGGCGCGCACTTTCCTTCGGCCACGTCAAAGTACCAGCGGGAGATCATCGCGCGGCAGGGACCCGTCTCGGCTTGCTCAGAGCACACCTCTAGTCACAGGAGACCCGGAGGAACCACATTTAGCATGTAAACGGTATTGTCTTGGTTTCCTTACTAGGTGTCTCAATGTCCAGGAAGGAGATGCACCAAGAAGGTGTTTGGGGAATGGGAAACCCTTCCCTGGAAAACCACCCTGGAGACAACGTATGTGGATTCTGAACTGACTTGGACACATGCCACTAAGTTTCCTTAACCTGCCTACACTTCTATTTTTTAGCTGTTATCATATACACTGAGAGGTGTTGCCCTGCAAGAAGCTCCAGTGAAGTGACAACACTACAGGCCTAAAGTTTCATCTTCCAGGCCAGAGGGGTACAGCCATCCTCCCCGCTCCAGCCCACAGCACCGATTCCTGGTACCTGTCTGGAAGGGCAATACCTGAATGCTGAAAGGAGCCACATTTTTTCTTGGTTTTTTTTTTAGCTACATACCCTTTCCTGTCCAAAGTGAAAAGGTTTTCTAGTTTATACAGAAGAAAAAACAACCCCAAAATATTTATGAGTTATAGAGGAAAACAAATTCTCTTCAGACACCAGTTTATATATAGTCACTGCTGAAGAAACTCCGTCTTGCAAGCCACCCGGCAGAGGGGTTTTAATTCATAGTTTGAGGGCTCACATATATAAAAATTACTGCCATAGCTTTTACCCATCCATGGGAGGAAATATCATCCCCAGTGAGTATATACAGGAAACAAATGGAAATGGTTTGTGTGTGTGTTCACTGTGAGCTGCCACAGTCTCTGCCTACATCCTTCTATACAAGAAAACCTGAGGGAAGAACCAAACCAAAGAAATTAAAGAAAGACAATGGAAATCCTGTCCGGAATTTGGAATTCATCCAATTACACGTGTAAACGTATAGCCCTTTACCAATAATGTTCCAAACAGACAAAAAGTTTTATCTTTCAATGTGTTGCCCAAGTAATTTCAAATCTACATAACGTTAAACACCAACACACCCCTCATTTGCTTTCATCCCACGCACTGCATTGGCAGACAAACGAGTACAATTCAACTAGAGGTTTCTAAATTCTCTACATACATTTGAATTTTGTCAAAAGCAGATCCCTCAGACAAAAGGGTTGAAAGGTATGAAGAAACAATAGTGTATTAGCATTGAAAATTCCCTGCATGCTCACCACCTCTCACATGCTGGCTACTAAGAATCCCACTTTTCAGAGTCTGTCCTGATCCCCGGGAGCACTCCTATTCATAAATAGATCTTATGTCCAAGTGTCATTGGCAGTCAGTGTATACCCACGTTTCCTTATATATAGGTATGATTTTACATGTGCTTAACATATACACATATCTTTATCTATAAATAATGTCAAGTATTCATTTTAGGGGGCATATATTTGGTCTAAAAGAAACATATCCAAGTGTAGGCAACCATAAGGATGTGCTACAAATTGCTGCGATTTTGTACCAAGCAATTAGCATGACAGGAACAGCAGGGTCAGAAGCAACACTATTTTCTTTTTTACTTGAAGAATAAACAAAATAAGTATATTTAATTGTACAATACATTAATTAATTATACAATTATTTGTATGCTACCATAGGATTAATTATAGACCACATTTTAGTATACAAGTGTTTCTTCCAATTTATTTTAAAATGAAATCCAGCCCCACCACCCAATTATACAGTCAAATCTTCACAGAAAGCTAACTCTGCACAGCATTGGAAGAGCTGCCACACGTCAATTAAAAATGAATAGCAACCTGACATTAAAGAGACAGGTATAATCAAAAGAATTTTTGCTGACAGGAAATGTTGAGACCTTTGTGTTTTTTGAAATGACAACTCAGTCCTTCTTAGTTAATGTTGACTGTGGGCTGGCCTCTGCCCACACAGTAAGCACCTTCTAGGTTTCACTTAAAATACCAGTTCTGCTCTAAAACCTCATTTATTTCATTTTGCACTGTTAAGTGTTATCAGGATGGGAATGGTTTACAGATTTAACCTGAAATTGCCTATAGGCACCACCCCGTTCACAGAAACGGCAGCAGAGATTTTTTTTTTTTTTTTAATTTTTTTTATTTTGCATGTGCAAAAGCAGATGGGTAATCGTCCATCAAATAACTGATGCTAGTGATAACAAGTAATTTGGTCTTTGGAAACAGGAGTAATTTATACACATGTTGATGCACTTGAACAGGCACTGAGGAAATCACAGAGTAACATATTAAAAAGAGCAAGCCTGAAGCCCTGCAGCCCAGCGCTGTGGCCAGGGACCCGACTCCTGCCTGACCTGTCATCTCCCACCAGGCTGGTGGTGACAGTGCAGGGCAGTGGAGGGACATTCTTCCCCCCAGCCTGCACAGCCAACCTTATTACTATTGCAGAGACCTAAATGGTAATTATTTCATTGCAAAGAGGAATGGTCTGCTGTTCAAACCGCTTATGACCCAACTGAAGATTAAACAAGAGCAGGAGAAAACGCTCTGGGTCACTGTTTCAGGATTGCTCCATTTAAGGGAAGCGTGTTGCTGGTCCAGTCTAGGAAACCTCTTGCTGCTGTCATCCCCCTCCCAGTGTCTCCACTGCCATTCATCACTGCCTGTTCTCTGTGGAGGGCTGAGAGTGGCATTTCTTTACCCCTGCTTTGGAACAAAAGTACATTTTTAAACCAGCTTCAGTGCCTGGGAAATGGTCCCATCACTCTTGTTGGCAATCCAGTTGCTCCTACCATGTGTCTCCATATCCCTGTCACTTGTCCTTACAGAAAAAAGCCACCGCATTTGATCCTCTGCTGTACCTCATCTGAGAAGATGGGGAAATGAAGTACAGAGATGGGAAATTCATCAGGTTTGCTTGGACTATTAATCCAAATACTATTTCCCTTCCACTGCTACTGAGTGTAGCAATTAATACCTACGATGGATGAGCTATGGTATTTTCATAGATATTAGCAGCAGGTGGGCAGCATATACTGCTAAATAAGTCATCAAAAAATAAAAAGCTGTCTTTGCTTCATATATCAATCTTGTGGCTGAAAACAGATTAAAAGATGAGTTACTTTTTGCCACGGTGTAATTCAATTTTAGTTGATACAACAATAACTTTTATCCAGTACAGCATTAATGGTGAGCTTTGCTTTGTTTAGGAAACTTGCTCACACTCCCCCCTCAAAAGATCCATTTTTGCCTTTGGCTCCATGAAACTGGATAAAATTAAGGAAGACAAGCCTTTGTCACAGCCCAGGTTCATAAGCAGTTTAAATTCTGTTTTCAGTCATTTGCAGTTTTCAAACCATCCATCTTAAATAGCAAAAATTTCCCTCATTTTCTCTGTGCCCTAAACCAAAGATTACCACTGTCAATACCTTCCTTCTCTGAAACTGTAGATACGGCAAATTATTTTCGAGATGATCAGGAAAGTATAGCTCAGCTTTCCTCATGCCAACCTTCTTATACTTATTCCAATCTCTCTAGGCAAAATGAGTTGTTCCTACCCAGGCAGGTAGATAATTTCCTGAAGGACAGTACTTTCTGATTTTCTGTTAAATTAATAGTTAAAGTGATATACTGAAAACTAATCAGATCTACTAAACATCGGCACTGATTGTGTTATTTTTTCCTTTGAAAAGCACAGACTTCAGCACACCAGGGAAAAACAGTCTTCAAGTATGTGGACATTGATTTATAGTGGCTTTACCCAAAGTACTTCCATAAGCACTCATTTCCCAAAATGCTCTCAGTAGAGCTAATTAGAATTTATGTACAAATAATTTAGATATTTCTGATGATCAGTTTTTACAGAGAGAAATATAAAATATGGTTCTGAACAGCATTTAAAATTTTTTCCTCATCATATCAATAGCTTATTTCCTGCTCCTTGAAGAACACCAATTTTAAATCCAAGTGATGTGGTAATTGCTTTATTTCAAAATCTCAACTCCAAGGTTTTTTTCCACATGGAACTAACAATTACTCTGTGAACACCATTTTCAATTGAGGAATCTGAAATAAAATTTAAGCTTTCAATAGCAGTAAAAAAAAAGGAACTACATTTACATACTTCTATCGTTGTACACATCAAAGTTACTCAGTATCTTCTTCAGAATTTGAATTTATTTACATGATCATGAGAACTAAGCTCATTTAAATGCTGGCACAGTCAGTCCAAAACCTTAAACTAGAAATTAAATGTGAAGAGGTTTAAGAAAAAAAGGAGAAACAGGGGGAGTTAGACTACAAACTCCAACCTGTCTTGGAAGTTGGGTCCTATATTTAGTTCACACTTCTGAAAAACCTCTTTACCTTAGTGCTACAGTAGAAAGATACTATCATACTGGCTTATAAATACTACAAGTTCTTCAATTTAGTGATGGTAATGGAAAAATATTCTACTGATGTCCCCTTCTATACCACCAGTCTTTCAAGTTTGAAGTTGACATGGTCAAGTACAGACAAATAAATCACAGTGGTGGCATGAACCAACTCACTACCACTGCTATGTGTTTGCTTTGCCTATGGTGCTGCCAGTCCAAACCGTCTGTCAGAGTCACATGGGATCCAAACAAGTCTTAAACAAGGACCTTAAACTCTGAGGTGCTTCAGTATGTGGGATTACTATCTTCTATTTTACCATTTATATTTTACTAAAGACCAGAGCAATCAACTAATGCAAGAGAGGCCAAAGGAATAAACCTCTCAAATATGGATGATGAGGTATATGCTGCACTTTATCCAGTGCTAGGACATGTACTATTACATGATTATTGGTGTAATTTTGGCTTCCATGTCTTCGGGAATTGAGAGCTATAGTTTGAGGATTATTAATACATGTGTATCTGTATGTCTCCATTTTTTAACTGAGAACAATCAAACAAGAGTATATTCACTGTTCATCTTTTAGATACACTGTTCATGTTCCAAAAAGGCACAATATGGTTTTGCTCAATGAATTAATCAAAAGGCAATATTTAAAGATAACTTCACTGAAACAAAACTTCCTCATTCTGAATATATGGTTAGAAAAGGCAGCCAAATTTTAGTTTGAGTATTCAAAGACAAAAGCTAATTTCAGAAGAGGTTTTTGGAATTGGGAGAAGACAGCTGTGAAGCTGGCACATACTCTACAAATAAAGTTAGTGAACAAGCTACACAATTGCCAAAATACTTTCTACAATGAAAGTTAAAAAAGCAAAACTATGACTTCTAAATGAAATACTGAAGAACAGCTCTTCTAAAACTGTTAAATACCCTAAAATTGTAATCTCCATCCTGTGCAATTAAGATTGGATTTCTTTCTTTAGTGTCTATTTTTAAGCTACTGGAGGGAGATATTTGCAATATGAAAATATTTAATTGTATACTCAGCTAGAATACAAAGCCTTACAATTCTGAAGTGGAACAAATACATGGAAATGGATTTTCTATTTACTTGTGCACAACACAACTACATTTTGAACCACGGTGCCATATAGTTACTACTGATGGCCAGAACCAAAACAAAAAGCCTACCTTGATTTTAAATGTAGACCAATAAAATTTCCTGAATTTGTGTGTCTTATAAAATTTATTTCCACATAACATGATGATTATGCTAACACAGAAAGATAGTGAATATAAGGATTAGCCCAAAAGGGCATTCCAGCCTTTTCACACAGAAACAAAATTCAATTAATTATTGCTTCAATATAGTAAAATGGCATTTTCTCTAGGAAAAGAGATTCCTGGGGTATTTCTTCTGGCAGAATATATTTTAAATGAAGCCACTCTCCACCCATGTTACAGAAAACAACACTATTACTGTGTACAGTATTTCAGTACTTTTGCCCTTGACCCAAAACAGGAGTAATATATTGCTTTTCCATCAACAAGGTTACTATATCATAAAGAGGTTTTCTTCCAATTGCAGCATATCTTGAGGTATTGTATTGTGGTGGATTAGCTGTGCTTTAAATTCTAATGTCTAACTAAAAGCTAGTAGTTATTTTAATGCAAATCCACTAGATTAATTTTATCAGCTCTTGTTCATGTGCTAGAGTAGATTATAATTCTTAATGAAGATCTCCCAACAACAGCAAAAAAAATTAAGAGTTATCATAGTGTGCACTATTCATATAGCAACCTACCCATGTTTTATTAATATGGAATAAAATCACACATTATCGCTTCCCAACTAAAGCACACTGCATAGTCTCCAAGCAAATGAAGAAGACAAAGAACTACTACTTTAAAAGAAAGATACCACCTTTGAAAGAAGGAAGTGAGGCAAAGCTGTGGAGGATGAAAAAAGTCCAATTAATCTAGCAATATGTTACTATTATCCCCAAATTTACAACTGATAGGCCTTGCAGTCACGGTTAACCTCCCCTGCCTTAGAATATACGGTAGCTGACGCTGAATGGGATTGAAAGTCTTTTAGACATAAAGATCTGCAGGGAAAAAACCTCCACACTAGATCAATAAAGCTAAGGAGCTACCATTCAAACACCAGGTTACTTTTCTCTTGCTTGGAAACCAGCAGACGGTCTCTCGCCTGCAACCCCAGACTGTAAACACAGTTAAAATGTCACCTCAAGCAGCAGTGCTTAAATTGTTTCCTAACTGTTTAAGGAAATCGAACTGAATTAGAGAACGCAAAACCAATGGCTAAAGGGCCACATCACACGCTAGAACCCCTGCATCTGGGGAGAGGTCTGTGAGGGAGCTGCCAAGCACACCCTGCCCGGCTGCCGTGCAAGCCCCGCTGCTCCCCCTCCAGCGAGACCTGCCTGCCTGCGGCGCTGGCGGGAAGCACTCCGCTGAAATTGCTCATTCCTCGTGGGATGCCAAGAGAGACCGATTCTTTGTGTCACCTGCTGTGCTGAAGGAGAGCAGAACTGAAATCACAAACAATTGCTCATGAGGGGGAGCAGCTCCTGCTTGCTTCAGTCACATGCAGGAGGAATCACCTGGAGCCTGGGTGCCTGGGGAGCAGCTCTGCAACACCCACGATGCTGTGACGACAACAGCAGACATCAAACCGCTCCCTTGCTTAAACCCTGCCTGGCACAGAGTCACCTTCCTTCCTCCATACAGGCAAAAGCCAAGAGCTGCAGTTTTCCTGCTGGGCTTCATAAGGAGCCACGCTTTTTTCAGAACAAATTCAGTGTCAACATCTCCCTGTTACCAAAAGTGAGAAACATCGACCTGACATTAATTTCATTCTTTGGATCCCTGCAACCTCAGACCCAACATCGGCTGGATTTAACGTGTGAACTCCAGCAAGAGCATGTCTGAAAGCTTAATGCTCCATATGAACTGTGAGCAGAGATGGTCCTTCACAAAAGGCAGGAAAGTGAATACTGGCAAGTATCGTGCTAGGAAAAACTGATTCACATTTTTGAATAAACACTATAGCTTATATAAATACGGCTGCTGCAGAAACATAATGAAAAGACTGTCCTCCTGCCAATGACCTCTCCCATTCTCCAGGCAAGACTAACTTCCTTTTCACTGGAAATGAGTTTTCAAGTAGCTCTGCTCCTAGTATTTTGATCACGATTCTTTAAAATATGCATAGAAATAAAATTGCCTGACAAATTGATGCTACAAAGCTCAAGTATCTTTAAAGTGTAACATTGCATTTTTGCTTTTCCATTCTTCATGGTTGACAGCAATCATTCCATTGATTTGGGGGAGAAAGGGCTCAGTACAAGCCCACAATTAGACCTAATTTATAATTTTAGAACAGTTGCTCTTTGTCAATTTCTCATAAGAAAAAACAACTCCTCTCAAATTTGACAAACCCACTCTTTGTTCTCTTTAATGCTAATGACACAATATTAGTTAGGGCTTCATAAAGCATACATAAAGCTGGCTGTAAAGTGTCTGCTGAGAGCATCCTAGGACAGGTTTTTATGAACTCACTTAGTAATGCTTGGGAAAAGGAGCCTAAGCAGAGCTCACATCCATGAGAATGAAGCTCCAACACTTAAGTCCCATCTGCAAAGGCTTTCAAGGTGCCTCCACAAGACAGGCCACTCAATATGTACGATGTCTACAAGGTACCTCCACCTCTTTCATTTGCACTGACAGTGACAAATTTTTCTGTTTGCAGCAGTAAGAAACAGCAGGTGCTCACCACAGAAGTCTCCATGCTGGATCTGCTGGCTGCAACAGGACAGGTGCCCTGTAGGAAGCCTTCTCTCAAGTGCAGCAAGAGAGGCAGAAGTCAGGGCCGAGGCTTTGTTTCAATTCAGACACTTCTCCATTTACAAATAAGCAAGCACTCTGCATAGTGCAGCTCTGTCGGGTACCAGAGGTGCTCAGGGACAGCCTCAGCACCCTCTGTGCCCCAGGGCAGCTGGAGGCCAGGAAGCCCAAAGGGCTGTGGCAGCTGGTAACCGACTGTTCTCGCCTCACTTGCAGCAACACATTTCACTCACAATCACCCAAGGTGGGAAATTTTATACTTGGGAAATAGAGGGCAATAGCATTTCATTACCAGCTAGCAAGTCTATACATTTCTGAAGGATTTTTAAAAGGTGGCTTCAACAATTCTCCTCATTTCTTTTGTACTTCACACTTGTATTATTACACACTGCTTTCCTGAAGGCTAAACATCTTAACCTCTTTGAAATGTCAACCTTAGTAAAAGAAACACGTTCTACCTAATTTGTCCTCATTTCCACTCATCCAAAATCACATTAAAGTCAAGTGTACTTTTATTTTTTCTTCCCCCCCCCCAATATTCATTTACCAGCAAGAACAGGGCATTTTATCCCCAGGTGGTGAAAGCTTACATATGGAAATACATTTAATTGGTTTAAAGATTTAAACAATCTCCTCCCACCCCCTCCTCACTGAAATGGCTTTCCAATAACTGAACAAAACAACACAGTTATGCAAGACAGAAATGCACAAGACTATGTTGCCAGCCTTAGAAAGAAACATTTGCAAGTGATTTGAGCAAAGCATTGGCACTTCTGGTTAGTGAACTCATCTGCACACAGACTGAAGGACCAAACAGAAAACCATAAATGAAGGAAGCCTGCTTTTACCAGCGCCTTCCCTGCACATCTTTTTGTCCTCAGCGTGTATGATGAATGGCAGCCAGCAGCCCTGTGCTCCATACCTGCTCTGTCAACACTGGCACTGTTGTTCAAGCGAAGAGGACATTGCCACATGCAGAACAGGAGACTCTGCTGTGCTTCAGTCCCAAGCACCCTCAGAGGCAGGGGGTTGGAAAGCGGGGGGAGAGGAAAGCAGCCAGGCCAGGTGTTTTCTGTCTCATTCCACGGACTACCCCCAATCTCTGCCATTTTTCCTCTGCCTCCCTGCGTGTCCTAACTCCTTTCTTTTCAGCTTTAGCCTTTGCTCCCATTTTCTGCCATCATCTCTAGCACTTATTGGTAACGATGTCAATTTTTCTACAGTGCTTACATCTACCTTACTGAGATTTACACCACATCAAATTGTATTTATTAAAATAGAACTATATGGATAATTAATTCAAATATGTATTGCAGGGGAAATGTGGCATTTAAAAATACTACATTGCTATGTTTTCCATGAACTAGGGCAAAATTCAAAGTTCAACATGCAGTTATGCTAATAACTACAAAATATCATGAAAAGCAAGTTTTAGAAATGAAGAGCTCTCATTCCATGCTTTCTTTTTTGGGGGGCAAAGCACCCCTATTTCCTTCCAACAACAACTTCCAGTACAACTCATCCATTAAATTTGCTCTTCTGCATAGTTATTTTTACATTTACCTAGTTCTACTAAACTGCTAGTTCATGGAGAAACGTTGGAAACAGGTATCTAACAGAAATCACACAAAACGCCTAATCACTGCTGCTAATCACAGAAGGTGGGGCTTGGAAGGAACCTTTCGAGGTCATCTAGTCCAATCTCCTTGATAAAGCAGGTTCCCCAGGAATGTGTCCAGACAGGTTTTGAGTATCCTGAGAAGGAGACTCCAGAACCTCTCTGGGCAGCCTGATCCTCAAAGTAAAGATTTTTTTTTTTTTTCTCAATTTCACATAGAAATATAATATAAGAGGCCAAACAAGCTAGTGCTACCTCCTGCTTTGAACTGATGTTCCTTATGCCTCTGCCACATGCACATGCTAGCCCCACACACACTTTCCCTCTGTTATTTGCTACATATGGCAGTCAGATTTCATTTTATATTAATTTAAAATAAAAATAACCCTTCTGTTTCCATTCACATCATATACAACCATCACACTTCATTAGACAGACACCTCCAAAGAATATCTGTAATGGGAAAGGGGAATTTCAACAGTTTGAGTTGAATCTAGCTAGGG
>NW_008632741.1:0-5746 GCF_000691845.1 Merops nubicus | reverse complement strand
CCTAAAGGATTCTATGATTCTAAGCAGATGGAGGCATAAGAAGAGTGACTAAAACCCTCTCGAGGTCTAAAACACTATATGAGAAGGCAGAAACAAACAGTACTTTGCTAAGCAGGGCCACAAAACTCATAGGAGATGGAGTACATAAAGCATGCTAAGTAGCCACAGGAATAGGGTATTCCCCCTTCGCCTCATTTATTTTCTTTTCATCCTCTGAGTTTTATCTGGGTTTTGATTATTTTTTATTTTAACTCATGCCTTCTTTTATTCATATTTCTCCCAATACTCAAACGTTCAAATAGGCCCTGAATAGGCAGCAATTTTAAGCACTGTGTATTAACTATCTCTCAGATGCACAGGAGCCAGGCATGCAAACGGAGAACGGCTTGTTACCTTCTTAGTTTATGGAGGCACAAGGTAAGCCTCCCAGCTCACTCCATTGCAAGACCCAGATTTTCTGGAATACCAGTTTCTATTTCTTGGCCTAAGGAAGCTGTGGGACCAGGGCACTGAATGACATAAGCAGTGTGACCTCAAATGTTTTCAGTGTAGTCAGTGTGACTCTCTTCTCTCACTTGCCTTAGCTTGAAAAGAAATTGAGAGATGATTTGGTGTAAGAGCTTTGTGTTACTAATTCCTTTCCTTAAATATCTGTGGACCTCATCTCACAATTTTTTTGGGTTCACACTAAACTTCTCAGTGATCAGAGATGAATATTGAAACTCTTAAGACAAACAAAAATAATTTCATAACTCTGGAGCACTGCTGTAAATGCCTAGTCAGTGTTCTGCATTGTTTTCTTTGTGGTATGGAAAATTTCTTGGAGAGGAAAAAGCCAAGCATACGCTGAAGTGTTCACATGAAACATTTATCTTCCAAATCTAGGGTATCACTGGTGGTCACTGTGATATACACAAATCTACTGCAGGTGAAATGAAGGAAAACCTTTTCAATATTATTTTCAGCTAAAGTGGTGACAGAAACTATGAATGCAATAAACAGAAAGAGGAAAATGCAAGCTTATAAAGCAAGGCAAATTTACATTTTCCCCAGCTCTTCACCAGCTAACAAAAGCACATCTCTAACTCTGGGGCCCACTTTTATTGGAGGTTACTGCAGCAACCTTGCTTGTACATCTGGCTAAATTTGGAGGTTGCAATAACATTCTTTTCCCTCTTAGTATTAGGGATGCTAGAAACATCCTGGAGATTCACTTTAAGCAAAGGAATCCCTCAATGAAACAGGTGTTAAAGATGAATCGTTTTACTTGACAGCTTATACCCCCATCGTCCTGACTAGAAAAGCTGTATCCAGCTTAAGAATAAAATTTTACATTCTTTTTATCCTTTTATTTTATTCATCACTGTTTTGTAAGATTATTAGTTAGTAATTCTTAATGCTTTACTATCAAGTGAAAGACGCTGTGAGAAAACATTGTGGTTATTTTTAGTCAGTAGAAATCCTGATTGAAACTCCATTCCTTTCTTTAAAGTTCTCATCTCCCCTCCATCTCCAGTGCCTATCTTCCTGGTCTGCTCAGAGCTGTTGCCAGTGCTTTAATTTCCTCTCACTACTGTAAATACATACGCAGAGCAGAAGGTTGCAATTTCCTTTGACGTTAAAGTCACACTCCAGCTATTTGCCAAAAGAAGCTTAGTGGCTTTAGGGCAGACCAGCTATAGAAAGATCATGGTGCCATCCTGTGAGGGTATCCAGAAATGAAAGACAAGTGTGCTTCTGAGCAACTGACCATCTCACCCCATGTGAGGAGTTCAGGCACTGAGCTAGGAATACAGGGAAAGCCAAGATGGGTCTTGACAGAGAAGCTGGATAGGAACATCATTACTACTGTTGATTCCTCTCCATCTCTGCATCATGTAAATTACTATAATCTGAAGCACAAAAAGATGACACAGAGACAAACTGTGTTCACTCATAGGGCACAGTGTGACAAAGCAGCCACCAGGATCTGATGCCTGAATGTAGGTTATGCATAAGCATGTTTAAGAGGGCTGTGAACTTCTCACAAGATTTCTTTCCACAGTCCTACTGGAGAAGCCAATCCTTTTCTAACTAGCCAAAGGGTGTGACCTTCCATAAAATCCCACCCAAAACTGCTTTCATTTGGCTTGTGTCATGAGCCTGGCAACTCTCTGTTGTGCGGCAGAGTAGCAAAGGCTTTGATCCTCTGCTTGCATGGGAAAGAATTTAAATGCATTGAACTCTTTGTAGAAATTAAATTTTCTTGGACCAGCCTGAAGGTTTGCTGGGCACAGCTCCTTCCCAGGGGGTTTTCTCTGATGTGAACCAGAACCATCCCAGCTTTAGCTCTAATGACCTAGTATATTTTAGTTCCTTCTGCAGTATGACTTTTAACACAATCACCTTTTTAAGTCCCAAAGCTGCAGTTGTACCCCTGGTCTCTAACCCATGGAGCAGCTCCAACAGATGAGGTATCCTTGAGGAAGAGCAGATCATACTGTTGCCCCCTGGGATACTTCTAATCTGGAAAAAATTTAAATACCAATTTTGAAGCTCTTCTGCTGGGGTGGTTTTGTAGGTTGCTGAGACCATCTCACAGATACCTACAGTGTCTTAGCAAAAAAAAAGCACTTTTCATATGAGAAAACTCAGAAGAAATACATAAAACAGATTTGTGTAAGTGGGATAGATACAGTATGGAAACTACAAACTTTATCAGCTATTCCTTGTGTTTCTAGGTGTCTCATATAACAAATATAACTCATGAAATGGACTCAAGACATTATGGCTGACTTTGAAATGTAAATGTAATTTTGTTTAAAAAATAATTTTAATATTTTTAAAGATTAAAAGCTACTTTCAGTTTGTTCCTCTCCTCTTTTGAAGGAGATCAGGGACCCCTAGGCATTCTTCTAAAAGCACAGAGAGCATCAGAATGACTAAATTAAGGCTTTTTTTTTTCTACAGTGAAGTGAAAGTATCAGGAGGAAAGATTGTTACAGCTTGTGCAATAAGTAAGAGTCTTTCTAGTAAGATATAGGATAGAGTTTCTCTAAAGCTCTTTAACTGGCATTTGGAACTAAATTTTGATTGGAGAAGAAACTGAAGAATTAATGAACATTTTTCTCCTGTCCTAAAGTTAGTCCAAAAATTTGAGATGTCTGTGTGAATGTTTAATGTTACAATAACAATATTTTACTATTTTCAGATGGACTGGGAGAGGCTGGAGGCAAATGGGGAAAGAAGTGGGTTTGGCTCTTACGTTTTCATGTGATTCAGATGAAAAAGAACCTTGACCATTTATCTGTATAACATAAAATCTATTCCTTTTACTGTGTGGCATAAATCCCAAGCTGCTTAGAAGGTGCGTGAAGGAAGAACAGATAGTGAAGAGAGGTCAAGAGAGACATCTAAAGGGATAGACATTGTCAAATGAACAAATTGCATGTATTTTCCTCTATGCAGTATGTGCTAAGAAACCAAGAAAGAAAATCTTCCAGCATGCTTTGTTTCACATATCTGGCTTCATAGTCAGATTCAAATGTTGGCCAAAGAAAGTACATAAATTCTGGGGCCTGTTCAATGTGAGGTAGTGATCCTTCTCAAATTCATAGCTTCATAACAGAAAACCATCACTCGTGGAATGCACTCCATTTGGTGAAAAACATTCTTTCTAGCCCTACCGAAAAAAATAAAACTCATGGAGAAAGGGCTAAGCCACATTGTACTAATGCATGTAGATGAAGCTATACCAGAATTGGAATTAACAGCAGTTTCATAGCTGGGGGGTTCCATGCTAACTAATGTTACCTTGATCTAGTTTACTGCTTGACTAGGGTGTTCTGATGGATTTGTATAAGTAAATTTAAAATATTGTGTTACAATTATTTTGGAAACCCCTGTTGAAGTGGATTAATTTCTCTAAAAGGAGTGCATTTTGAGAACTATTTTTTTCATCAGATAAGGTTTTTCTTGACTAAAGTAATGTAACATAATAAGTATAGTCACAATGACTACAAATACCTGACCTGGTTCACACCGTTGCCTCTGTACTTATTTAATTATTATTGCTACTTTATGGATTTTTCATTGCTGCTAGCAGTGAGAAATATCACTACTCTGTTGCCAGGGTCAGCAGTTATTTATCAGAACTTGATCAGTGTCTGTGAGTTAGTGTTTGGTGCACATTTAAATGTTTTCCTCCTGTCATTATCCTCATGTTAGGACATTTCTGTTGCAATTTTCTTAAGCAATACCCAATGAGAATGATGTTTGTTTGTTTGTTTGTTTTTATATCAAAAAGTAGCCTGAAATGGAAAGTTTTAAAGAGGTGTGTGAAATGCAGGTTAGTCAACTTTGCCATGAAGATGGACCAAAAGTTATCTATAAGAAAAGGTATGAGGAATTCACAAGTCTTTCCAGCCAGCTCACACACATTCAAGTAACATAAATCCCTTTGTAATTTTGGAATGTGTCACTTCACAGAATAAATGGATTAGAAACTGGATTAAAAAATGAAATGCTGAAGTGTGAAGTCCTGGCCTCTGTGCTGATGCCTATTTGCTGAAAAGTCCACAGGGACAATAAGACTGCCATTCTTCACACCTGCCTGCCTCTGAGTGGCCTCACGTGTACTTGGTGACATGCTGATCTGCTGGGAGCGCTTAAGCAAAGATATCTCTTCATGGTCTAGACACATCACGGTCGCCTCTCAGCTGAAGCTTGCTGCATCTAGCTGCACACCCCAAGAGCATGGCTGGACCCTCCTAGTCTAGCTTCAGTGAGGCCAGGGTTTTTCCTGGAGGATTATCATCAGACTTTACATACAGTGAAGCTAAAATACTATATACAGCTAAAAATCAGCTCCTCTATTGTTTCAATTCCATGATGGTATATATTCATAGCTGTGGTATGTACAGAGATAGACATATATGGTGCATTATAGTACTCCATCTATGCTCATACAATTTGGCATTTTGATGGGTAGCTAACCTAAATACAGCCATTGTTATTTTGCAGATCTCTATCTAATCTAATATATCTTAAAATACAGTTCTGGTTTTTAAAATTACTTCATTGAAGTAGCATCTTCTGACTCAACAAGCTCATCTTTCATGAGTACTTGGTGGCTTAGTTGCTTACTTTAATGACTGAAGTACTTTTTTGTCAATCACACCTCTGACAGTCCTGCACTTTGAGGAAGAAACGCTTTTGTAGAAGCAGCATTCTGTGAAGATCTCTGCAGCTCAGTAATTTCCAGGTTAATACACAAGTGATTGGAAACCCCTCCACACACCTCATTATGCCTGCAGGTTCAGCTTTTTTATGTGAGAACTAAAGCTGTTATTTCTTGCACATGGATCATATGTAGGAGAAAAGCCAATTCAGAACAAAAAAACGTAATAAATTACTCACAGAAGTAAATTACTCACACTCTTGCTCTCGTCAATGGCATTTTTCATTTGAGAAACTACTCTCCAACACCAATGAAATGATCACAATCTAGCCTTTGGCTAAAAATGCCTATAGGGCTGCACTCTGCTCTGCTCTGAGCACTATGAACAACATTTTAATGCTCAAAGAAGTAGAGAATGCTGCTCTGTAACTTACAGGTGTGCTTGCCACAACTGCCAATAGTAAATAACTTCTGAGGAAAACTATTTCAAACACAATGAGCAATCAGCTCATGAGTGCAGAACAGTATAAACTGGTTCAATACTCAGAAAGGACAAAGACAATAATCTGTTGTTGTGGTTTGAGGCTT
>NW_008632740.1:0-2533 GCF_000691845.1 Merops nubicus | reverse complement strand
GCGTCAGGCCTCTGGGCAGACACAGGGTCTTCGTGTATCACCCCCGTCACACATGGTTTAAGCAATCAGGCCTGAAGCACCTTCATGTAGCTGTAAGAGTTTCTATTTCTAAGCAAAAGAGACGCTGAGCAGTGTAATGGGAAAAATCCTAGAAGTGAGTAGCTTTTTTTATTTTTTTCCTAAAATTATGTCAAGACACTTTAGGAAAAAGTAAAGATCCAATTTCCCATCTTGGGTGTATTCCTGGTACCAGAGCTGTTACCTCCAACACATGCAGACACACGGGCATAGTCAGAGTAGCCCAGAACTGGCCTTACCTTCCAGAACCACTGGATGACGGGGTGGTTGGGGCAGTAGCCGTTCTTGTAGATGGTGTGTTGTCTCCAGTCGTTGACATCGACGTCGCCAAGGCCACACATGAGTAACTGCAGATGGAAGGAAATTGTGACAGGGTGAGTTGAGGACATATTCTTAGCGTGTGCACTTCATCAAAGGAAAACAGTGACAGTTCCCCTCTGCTCTCAGACCCTTGGAAGCTGCACAAATAGGAATGTGAATGTAAAGGAGAATTGGAGCATCTCCTCAGGAGAACCCTGTAAGCACGTTTCACTTTACAGGACAAACAAGGTGCACTGTGATGCATGGACATACATACACTTTGTGTAATGGCATCTTTTGTGGGATTTTGGTCCAAACTGGAGTGTTACTAATGAGTGGCATGAACTCAGTACCTTAATTAAATGATTTGATATGTACATGTTCAACTGCCTCTCTGAATAATTGTATTGGTGTTTTATGTGATGGATTATGTTATTAATTTGTGAGAGATTATATTTTTGCCCTATAAGAAAAGGATATTTTGTATTCAGATGGAGGGAGAAGTGGCAAGTGAGAAGCCTAGAACATAACACATGTATTTGAACTTTACTGGTCTGTTGTCTCTGAATGGCAATGAAGCCAACTCACCTCTAGTTCATTTTCATCAAATATCTTAATGAGATCAATAGGGAGAAGTTCTGTGAATCCCTAAAAGAAAGCAAAGGTAACTTTATGTGGTTTTCTGAATGAAATATACAGTTAGTGAAGTTTGATTCTGTAATTAAAAGGTAATAGCTAAATAATTTCAGTCTCAGTGTAGGTTTACAAGGGAATCACAATAAGAATATAGAATACAGAAGGTGAAATCAAAAGTAAGTGTGGTGATGGAAGCAGAAACTGATGGGTAAGGTATTACTGGGGGGAGCAGCTGAAGAACTTACCTCCAGAAAAGCATTCATTTGTTTCTGAACTCTGTTGACAAACCTCCACTGGATGACCAGGCTGTAGGAGACACAAAACCAGAGCACCATGCTGGTTATGAAACAGCAGGGAAATGCTGGTGGTGTTTTTCTCATGTTGTGACTGACTGATGGAGGAGATGCCCATGGTTTGGAGGCAGGGCTGCTGCATCAGCCCCAGCATTGGAACGCGTGCACCAGAGGGGCCTGAGCCCCAGGAGGCAGTGAGGCTGAGCCCCTGTGCTGGGGGACACAGTCCTGAGGGGACCCTGTCACCTGGACCACTCTTGTGTGTGCTGCCAGGACCTCAACGGCCAGAGAACGGACTCCAGAGAGCTGAGGAGCTGACAGTGTTCAAGAGAACAAACTGCAGTGAGAGGAGCAGCTCTGCTTCAGCATGGACAATCACAGCAACTTGTTAAATGTGTAAAGGAGTAATAAATTGCTAGCAGCCTGATAAAGCACCTGTTATCAGCCAGTGGGTACCAAAAATGGTCACTGGAAATGTGCTCTCTCATCTTTTGTATTAAAGCCAGACAGGTGAAAGAATACGTACTCAATGTATTCCCTCTTGTTCTCATTGGTCACCATGATTTCGGATCCGTTTGGTTTCAGGTCAACTTGATATGTCTGTATTGGGGGGAAAAAATAAAGAATGTTTGATTTATTGCAGTTCAGTTCAGTCTGCAGGTGGGGAATTTCCTGACTACAAGTCAGATGATGGCTGATGTTGTCCTGCCTTGTGTTGGACAATGTCAGGGGGATGGTGCAGCTGACTGGTAGCAGGGCAATGGAATGAAGGTCTTGCTGGAGTGACACATATGTGTTCCAAACAGGCCAAAAGAAGGGTAAGGAGAGAAGAGTGTAATGGTCCCATCTGGAACTGACTGTACTCAGAGTCTGTATCACGAAAGATGCCAGTGTTGGTAAATAGACCTGCAATTGTGCTGACTGTACCACACCAGGAAAAATGTATCTGTATATTCCTACCATGGAAAATGTATGTGTACAAATGTGACCTTGGGTGGTGGAGATGAGCAGATCTGTGTCAGGAATGTGTAAGTGATGGCACAAGAGAGCTGCGTGAGGAATGGCAGCAGAAAAAGCTGTTAGAGGAATGTTACCTGGCCAAAGTTCTCCTCATCGATGCAGAACATGAGATCCAGCTCGGTGGGGTCATTCTCCAGGATCCACTTCAAGGAGTTGTAGTACTCACTGTCCTAAAGCAGGGTAAGGAAGGTAAGAGAAGGGGGGGC
>NW_008632739.1:0-14188 GCF_000691845.1 Merops nubicus | reverse complement strand
TAAATGATTCTATGATTCTAAGAAATGAAACAAAAAGCACTGTAAAGGATCCTTTTTCTAAGAATGCTTTACTCCTAACTGTTTGACTTTTCAACCTTCGTGTGCTTAGTGGTAAAGCCATTACTAGCTTGCTGAGGAAAAAGCATTTAATGAATCACAAAATCATTCAGTTATTCTTAAAAACACTTCACATCGCACATCTTTTTCCCAGTAAAGTGTGCATTTTTCACATTTAAATGGTGCATAACTGCCTCATGCGAAGTGTCCCTAGAGTTAGAGACATTTTAACAGAAAGGTTCCAGGAGTATACAGAGCATGTTGATATATACTAGCATTAAAACCCTTGCATTAAAGATGCAGAATTTCCTCTTCTCTCTTCTGTCTTTCAACAATATCTATGGAAAGTTGCCTTTCTGCTGTTGTCAAATGTCTAGCTTTTTGCTGAGCTGAGATCTGCATGCTTCCCTTACTTCGGTGTCCTGCAGTTTCACACAATAAAAATTAAGTATATAGAAAAGCTATTAACTCATATGAGGCAGCAAAGTATTTAGAATGTTCTTTTAAAATAAAATGAAAAATTATTTAGGAAAGGAAGACTTCCTCAGAAAAAGACATTATTTTCAGTCATTATTGAGCCTGATGCTGATCTCTCACCACTTTTTCTCTACTTTTATAAGACCATGGCTTTATGCAGCCTGCCATTTCCTACAAAACTTTTTCTTTTTAGTTCTTGTTCCCCTCTGAGGTTTTTTTATTAATGGACTTACATTGTAAAATGTTCTTTTCTGTATTTTATGAAAACATATGTGCTTTACCCATCAGAATCAGGTGGCCAACTTGGTTTGTAAAACCAGCTTGAAGGCTGCTGCACTTTTGCCGGGGCAAATGGGAATCAGTCTGTTTATTTGAATGCCAGTATATGAACTGTACAAGCTTGTTGGCCTTGAATTTGTAAACTTTCCTCCACTTTTATATCCCTGTAATTTAAACAAGTAATTTTTTCCATAGCAATGATTTTTTTTTTTTTAATTTAATAGGAAAGAGAGGTATTTATACAACAGTACAACAGCTTTAGGCTAACTTAGATATCTTAGGCACAGTTTTGAGAACTAAAGCTAGGTGTTTGTACTTCCCTGCATAGCTAGCAGAGACAGAGGTGCCAGGGAGCTATAGGCAAGGGGAGGCAGCTGCAATTCAAAACACTTAAATCAGATGCCTGAAGTAGACAGTGTGAATAACCCTCTAGATGACTGGAATTATTGGACCACATTAGAGAGAGAGAAAAAAAGTGAGGCTGGCATATGGTGAGTGTCCTACATATGGTATGTTGTTTATATGTGTTTTTTCCTTTAGCATTTCTCTTTCCTTTGTTGCTCCACCTCCTCCTGCAGTCTCTCATAACAACAACGTTAATTCAGAAACTTCTGTGGTTGAAGGAAAGTTTTCAGACCTAAGCTATTCTCAAGAGCAAAAAAAAAATCAGACGAAACGAGTTAGCCCTCTCTCCTGTACTCTGCCTTATTTAAATAGTGCTCTGTGTGTTGGTGCGTAATTTTCTCTCTCCTTTATGTCTCTGGAGCTGATAAGGTGTGTATGGGAGTTAAAATCACTTTGCCACAAAATTTACCATATTTCACCCCTCAAGACAATGTTTTATATTCATTGAAAAAATAATATATTTTGAAGTAATTAGAAATTATAGCTGTTAATATGAGAGATATGCACTCTTTGTACTACGTTAATTCTGTCAGTCCGGTCAAATCCTGGTCTTATCCAATGTAGCTTCAGGGGAAAGCTTCTTGTGCTCAAAAAACAGGCTTCACCTGGTTCTGATTAACTTTGCACTGGTTGGTTCTGCCCAGTGATGGCATAAGAAAATACAGAGCAGAGGAGCCTGCAATTGAAGCCGTAGGTTCATGGCCTATAAAACTAAAAGGATATTATGGTCAGCTACTCAGTCCTCCCGCTCTGTGTGAGGAGCACCAGAACTCTTCCGAAATACTCTTTCTCTGTGTGTGATTTTAACAGAGAAAAGCATTCGACCTCAGTTTAAATCTTGCTGTGTGTTTCTCCAACTACATCTCCTTGCCACTAGCTTCTGTTATAGCTTTGTCACCAGAATGAAAACTCTAGTGCTATCAGATTTCTGTTTCTCACATAGTTATTTGTAAGCTGTGATCAAGTAGCCTTTTAAATGTCTCTCTGATAACCTAAATAGATTGAGCTCCTTGAGACTTTCATTACAAGTTATTTTTTCCAATCCTTTCATCATCCTCATGCTTTCCTCTGAACCTTTTCCAATTTTTCAACAATCTCTCTTGAATTGTGACACAGTATTTCCAGAACTGGTTGCACCCCTACCAAGGGCAGAGATAACACAACCATATTGTATATTTGCCTGATGATGTGCCTATGGCTTGTATCAGATTTGTGCCTACCTTCTTGTACTTGCAGCTCTTCCCAGCTGATTATCTGCTCTACAGGCTTTTTCAGACTGATTTCAGTCTGCAGGCAGGGTCCCTACCTTGTAGCAGTGACTTACAGTCTTTGTTATTAGAGCAGTGTCTTACTTTTGTTTGGACCAAAACTTAGTTAACTGTGTCTAGTTTCCTGAACAATCTGGGTTCCACAGAGACTTGGCTTTCCCTTTGTTTACTAATGTTCCAATAATTTAAAATGCATACTTTCTAAATACGCTTTCTTATCATTGATAAAAGAGTCACAGATAGAAAAAAAACAAGGGAGCCATGCATGTGTGGGTCACCATTAAAACAAACACCACTGATTAATTTTCCCCACTTTCTACATGCTTGAGACTGAGATTTGACTTTATTTAATAGGTACAGTACTGATTTAAATAAATTTTATTCTTCACCAAAATATTATGATTAACAGCTGAAAGACTTTCCAATATTCCTTTGCTATTTAATACTACTAAAATTACCTTTATCCTACTAAATATATACTCCTGTTAAATGATATCTAGTTAGCTTTGGCAAGATAATTTTCCATAAACTTCTGTCCTCACTGCTTTGATTAAAGTAAACTAATATTCCTAGAAGCCATTCCTTATTTTGCTTCAGATCAATGTGAGGTTGAAATGCCTATAGATATTTAGGTCACCACATTTATTCTTTTTAACTATTCACAAAAATTTTTGCATAGTTCTCTTGAACCTCCATAGTTCTCCAAGTCGTACTAAAAATCCTCACTAACCGTGCAGACAGGTTCTCTGCCAAATGTTTTAAAATACTTCCATGCAAATTATTCGGGTCTACTGATTTTAAAAATGTCAAGTTTTATTAGCTGCTGTTCAACGTTCTCCTGCATGACTACTGAAATAAGGCTTCATCATAATCCTCTGATACATCAGTTGACTTTTTCCCAAAATACAGAAAAAGTATTTGAGAATGTCTTTCTAAAAAAATATTACAGAAAGTCCTAGCAATTTCCATTTAATAATGGAGCAAGGCAATTGTTACAATTCTTTGTTCATAAAATAATTCCAAAATGTCTTCATATTGTCCTTTCTCTCTTTTCTTTTTGTGATCTTTGGCTTTCCTTAAAAATGCTCTATAATTTCCAGCTTCTAATTTACAATAATTGCTCCATTTCCCCCTACTCCTCCATTTTGTTTGGTTTTATTTTTAGTAGCTATCATTACATACAATGTAATTTTTATTATTTTCAACAAAAACATAGGAATATTTTCTTGATTGTGACTTTTTCAAGGTGTGCTTTACAGGGCGTTTAGCAGATTGAAGATATAAATCAATATTTTCCTTTAATACTTTTTCCAAATAACTGGTGCACACTCACGGTCAACTTTGTAAATGTTGACTGTCTTGTATTAACAAATTTAAACCTTGGATTTTAATTCATTTGCTTATAACAAATATAATCAAGTTATAGCTATGTGCACATAATTAATTTTAAATTCTCTGATACCTCTGTTACATTAAAGTCTAGTAGAGAATTCCTCCATGTTGGATACTGTTAGAGAAATTGTCACTTTCGATTTGTTTAATGTAGCTGATGTTTTACTATGGACGCTCTGAAGTTTCCATCTAATGTTAATACTATTCCATATGCCACAAGCATTTTTTCCATGTTAAGATACTTCATTACCTGCATGGAAGATATACAGACTTTTAAAATTATTATTTAAAATAGCAATTTTAAAGTAGCAATAAGAATCTTTCAAACGAGGCATAAAAATTGAGATAAGTCAGACTGATATAACTGTAATTTGAATTATTGCTTTATAATGGAGTGTGATTTAAAAAAATATTGACACAGTTACTGTGAGGTGTGAAAGACTTTAAATACAGAAGCCATTTGGATTATTTTGGTAGGAGTAAAGTCTGAACTTGGATTCACAGTATTCTTTTGTAGCCTCTATTTTTTTACAGTATCATATGCAAATTGCTCACTTCAATGCTTTAAGCAGAAATACAAAACATACCAAAAATGCAGCCACAATTATAATAAATTATAAAATTCTGGAAATCAGGTCTGAAATTCCAGCCTCTTTGAAGTCAGTAGCACTCAAACTGTTAGACTTCCAGCAGTTTCTTCACAAAACACTGTTCCATATTACAACAACTTAACTAGCCACTAGCTTCATGGTAAAGTTTGCTAACTAGACCATAACTCTCAATGACCTCACCCTGATTTAATCCCATTCTTTAAGATGGTGAAACCTATTAAAAAAAAAGTTATTAAGTGAGAATGCTTTCAGGGAATGCATCTCCTAATTCTAGCTACATAATTCCCTAGAAACACTTTTAAAGAACACTGTATTTCTATTTGCTTCACAAGCAAACTGCTCTTAATGACAGACCTGAACTTAATGTCTACAGTATAGATTTCTAATTTTAGATATAGTTACCTTATAATGATGTGCTTTCATTTCTTTTATCCTTTATCTTGCCTGTTTAGATTAAAAACTCTCCTGTTCAATGCACAGCACCTGATGCAAAGGGCAAAGTTCTCCACAGAGATCCTATTAAAATATTACTGACAATTCAACCAGTCATCATCTAAAATTAATTGATGAGGTTATTAAGTATTTTATTAGCAAGAACAATAGAAAAACACTTGTTTACAGTGATTTTCTGACAGTACCTTATGAACATATAATACTGCCTTACATATATGACAGTCTGGAAAGGAAACACCAAACATATTTGGTGAATACAATCCATATTAAATGGTTTAACAATAGATTTGGCTTCAATACAATAAATCCAGAGAGACTCTGCAAGCACAGGAACTAGCTACGTTTTCTACACAGATGTATTTCCTACCATTTAATTTACATAAAACATATGAATTGAATTTGTTATTGGTATTCTGTACCATAAGGAGAGTCAGGGAAAAAAATCTGTATAACCATGCGTGACCGTAGTGTTAAATATGAGCAAATAGTGTGTTGTGCCAATCAGGCAAATATTCACAGCAAAATGGTTATTAGGGGACATTCCCATGAGCAGGAACACTTGTTGGATTTGGGAGAAGCCAAGATCAACTGTACCCAGTGACTAACACAGCCTACCACCAGTACAAAGTAGTTCTTTGAGGCTAGGTGTCTGGGAAACTGGACTTTCCCTGCTCATGCTTTTTCTGATCAGACTTGTCTTTTTCTGGCAGCTTGTGCCAGCAATCAGATTCACTGGAAACATGAAAGAGAAAATGATTGCTGGAGTTGTGCTGAACAAGCGGAGCGTTATCTTTCTTCTTGCTCTGTTTGCCCATGTGCACAATGAAAGGAAGCTGGCAGTGGTCCTGAACCAGGAAAGGAATTAGGAGTTTTATCATCAGACCGTAAGTTGAACAAATTGCAGACCACAAACTACTTCTCTTCAGAGTACTGCTGAAGGACTCATGGCTGAACTTGGTGCCGAGGAAGCACTAGGAGGAAGTACAGGGAGGCTGTACAGATGAGTAGCTGGAAAATGAGGGTTGCTTGTGTAAGGTCTGCTGTTGAGCAGTGGGCTGGGGGGGGGGGGGAGGGGGAGGAAATTCAAATTCTAAAGCCCTCAAGTTCTGGTCATTTTGTTTCATTTCAAAAGGTGCAGTAACCCATCATACTTTTTTACTCCAAAGCCTTTGGTTGATCACATAATGGTCTTCCAAAGGAGAGAACATTTGATGAAAGACGATTATAATATGCATGGATTGTAAAGTATATATAGTGAAGCCGGTAACTAACAAGAGGACTGTTTGTTTAATAATGGTTCTATTTGAAATAAATAAATGTAAGAGGATTAAAAGCAAGGAGATAAAAACCAAAAAGACTTTCATAACCAGTTAAAGTCTTTTTGGCACAACCCTGTCGTCTTTGTTATCACACAATTCTTCCTCAGGTTCTGATTCAAGGGGTACAGGGGAGAGGTTTTAATATTATATCCTGTAAAATTAAAGATCATAAAACAGAACATTGAAATGGTGACTGAACCCCTTTGAGCTTTCAAGTGGTCTTTGGAAACTTGGAAGGAGTCCAGATTTTTGGTAACTCTTTGTTCTTAATCCAAAATAACCTGGAAATAATACCTGCAACAGGAATTACATTAATATATACCTGTAATAAGGACACAAAGTGGTAGAAATATGTCAGCTTAGACTCTTCCACTGGTGTTATGATCTTTACCTTAATATGATCATCTCACACAAATTCTTTCAAATGCCAAATTATGTGAGTTTCTTTTGAAGGACTTTCTCCCCCTTCCCCCCCCAGTTATAAACTGATGGACACACAGAAGGAGAAATGGAAAAAAACTGAGCAGAAGTCTAACCCACCAAAAATATTTATGGGTAAACTGTTCCCTTAACAATCCCTCAATCTAGAAACATCTCAATAAGATATCTAGAGAAAATTACTCGCAATTCTGGTAGACTCAGTACCTCTGAAGATGCTGCATGTCTGGCCTACTGACACTGGTTAACTGGTTACATAAGGAACTGGGGAATCATGAGCACTGCTCAATTTTCTGGAGCGAGAGGCTTTCTTCTTTTCCCTGCTCCTAGTCTGAGGATCAATTTTTCCATACAAATTGGCATGATGTGGTAGATTTTCCCTCTGCTGTTCCACATCCCTGATACTCTCTGCATGGGGAACTGCCACTAATGCCAAAGGGATGCTTGGCTCCTTGTGCTGTCCTGATAGTTACTTCAGAAATGCCGTTAGATTAAACAGCAAGGACAGCAGCGTTTTAGCCGTGAACCATTGGGCGGATCTGAGAGGAGCTGTTTGCCCTGAGAGAGGATAGACTTTCGAGACATATGGTGCTATAATGGGGAGGGGGGTTGGGGGGGGGGATTTTCTATTCCAATCCACCCATTCCGGATGAGAGAGACTGAGCTAATACCCTCGTGTATGGTGCATTGCATCTAGCTACGGAAGTAGCGTTAGGATGGAATCTATGGACTCTCTAAATTGTTTGCCAGGAAATGTTTACTAGCTATGCACAATAAACGACTGTGAAAGCGTACTCTTGTGTTTAATATGATAAGGTTATTTCCTTATATTTGGGTCGTACTATTATGATACCAATAAAGGAAACTTAAAAAACAAATAACAACAACAACAAAACAAACAAACAATGTACGTTCATATTTATGGGACTCCACTTGGGAAAGTCTGATTGACTGCAAATTGTGCAGGGTAAACTTACCGCATGCATCCATGGATACGTGCCATGCTTACATATTAGAAAGTATACCTATGACTTATTTTTAGAGCAAAATATTCTCATCATCAAGTCAAGGTATGTTTTAGAAAAAGCCACATCATTGCCACATTGCTGCAGGGTGTCATACATAATGAAATTACTGTACATCCATAAAGGAAGTTCACCAGCTTTCCAAAAATGGGTACACAGCTTCACAGTTTAGAAGTTAAACAGACAGTTTTGGATCACAGGCTGAAATCTTGGAATTTTGATCTGTGATGTGACCTTTTCTTCCATATAGCTCACTGCTGTACCAGGGACTACTGTACAGTTTTATAGGGTGTGTTAGATTAGATACATTCCCAAACGTTTTCCTCTGCTAGGAAAGAAATTCACAACTTTGTCTGGTAATCTGCGCAGTGAGCTTTCTCTGCTCTTTCACTTACTAGAACGTGAGGCTGTCTATTTTTTTTACAAAACATCTAAGAACTCTATTATTAAAAAAAAGCAGGCACTAACCTAATTTATTTTAATTATACATTAAGGATTTGAGCCTGGAGGTATGTTCATATTTTTGTGTGGTTGAACACTCTTTTAGTGTATTCATATGTGTATATACATACCGTATGCTGTTCACGGTAGTATTTTCAAAGTTTAGTAATCTTTGTAGCAATGCAGTTTCTCAGTTTCTACTTGTATTTTCTGCAAGTAAAAAAACACTACAACAGAGGGACATACTTTCTCCCTTGCTTACTACGAATATAACAGAGGAGACTAGCTGATAAAAATGAATGAAAGAATATTTTAAATTAGATATCTCAACTTCTATAGCAGATCATTTAATGATTTTAGTGCAATAAAAATTTGGCTATGCATTAGTAAAATGTTTTATCCACCAGGTCTCCTTCATATACGTTTTTTCTCAAAATACAGTTTTCAGTGGGTTTTATTTTTGTAACCACAAGGAAAAGTACTTATCTTTAGCTGCACTTTTTATAATCACTATCACAATCTAACAATTAAGTTGATCCTATGCGGTCAGTGCGGAAAAAAACTCAGTACTTCTCAAGGTCAGGTCTGAAGACGGTTCATGTTCTAAAACAGGATTAATTGTTTCTTTAAAATGTTTTCAGAGTCTCTACCAAGCTGATCACAGTAGTTAAAATATATTAATATAATGTATATCTATAATATGAATATATTACATAATGTATTTGTATTATATATGTAATATATGTATTATATGAATATATTACATTGTAATACTACTAGAGGTAAAAAGTGGTGATAAGAAAGAGGCATTACAAATATCTTGGTGACAGAAAAACTTGTTTCTACAAATGGGAATTTGTACATTTGACTGCACTATGACTGCATGATTCATACCATGGGACATTAGATTCCATTCCAACTGGTATGTTTCAGAAGAAAGACCTTTAGATAAGATTTTTTAAATATTATAGATATCTCTCTCAGCTTAATCCTACTACCTACAGCTAATGAGATGAAAACTCAAGAATGCTTCCAAGGCAGTTTACTTGGACGTCTTGTTTTATTAGTTTTAGTCAGAGTTGTACTGGCTATCATGAAGCAAAAAGGCACGACTTTCAGTGTAGCATAGCCAAGAAGCTGACATGTCTCGTGCCTTTCTCTTCCACTAGAGACATGCTATGCCTCCAGATGCTGCAGGCTGGATTTAGGGGCATATACTGCTCTTGCACAAAAAAGAGTTGCATATGTTATGAGTTAATTCCATTTTGTTGTGTTCTTTTGCACATGGTGTTTTGAAACAGTTAAATAGAAAATATTTTTAGTTTACCATGTTGTATCGAAATATACTTGGATTATTAAATAAAATCTAAATCCCGAAGTGATATCTTCTACGGCTCAAATACACGAATGCTTAAAGGTCATGGACGTAATGCCTATGATGGAATTGCACAAATCCAGACAGTGTCTCCACATGCTATATTTTGTGTTTGTGTCTCACTCAGCTGAAAAGTAAGCCAAATAATATACCTCCTCTTTGCTGTACACATCAGCTTCACTGAGCCCATGGTGCTAGGCACTTTTGTTTGGAAGAGAAGGGGTAGGAATAAATGGGCATCACACTTTTATTGTAGGCATCTAATTAAATGAAATATAAGAGATGATAGGCATCAATGAAGAGACGAAGATGGCTCCTGAGAGTGTTTCAGTGCACCAAAGTCCAATATGTATACTTAGATTATGTAAAAGTCCATCAAAGACATCCTTTACTGGAACAGTTTATTGAACTTACCCTGAGACTTATCTCCGTTGTATCAAAGGATATGCAAGTTTGATGCCTAATAAAGCATAGCAAATACAAATATCCTGGAAAGGTTAATTTCAAGAAGTAGTATAATATATTCACATCTCATCAATAAAGCTACATTCTGGTTTGGGGAAACAAAACAAAAAAAATTGTTTTGTGCAAATATGTTTTTAGAAGGTGTCAGCCTCCTGAAGGTATGTCCCCTGGACCTTTCCTCAAGACAGTTAAGAACTTGGGTTTTTTTTAACATCAGTAGTGTCGTTGATGCCAGCAAACTTAAACTAGAGTCCCAAATCAGAATCTTTGAGACAGATGCAATTATATCTTTTGGTGATGTTTCTGCAAATTAAGCTCTTCTTGGCATGTTTTTTTTAGGGAAATATATCTTTCTTTTTATTTTCTTATCCTTTCACAAACCATAGTATCTGTATTTAAATTAAAAAAAAAAGTTTAATCAGAAATTGTCATTTCAAGCAATTGTTACTTTGTATTTAATTTCTTCCATCCAGTATCTGTTGTTTTGTGATTTTTAGCTCTCCGTTTCCTACAGCTATTATTGATGAAGGTTCCAGTGCTGCAAATGCTTCTAGTCAAGCACATAGCCATGAATGGAAACAGGACTCCCTAAAAACACAATATTCCCACATGAAACTGGTGAAATGAATAGAGCCTGAGCTCTTCAGGGCGGTGAATATCTTTGTGTTCCGAACACTAGCTAGTTAGGGGTTTCTGCTCCAAGTCTAGAGCTCATCACACTGTAAATCATAAGCAAACACACCTGCAAAGTGAATGACATAATCCCAGCAGCTATTAAAATCTAGCTATTTTGTAGCTATTTATTCTTGGTGCATAGATATATGCATATGTATATTTTTCTCCCTCCAGAGCAGAGAAAATGAGAAATTACTAGGAATACACACTGTAAGTAGTATTTTACTCAGTAATGTGTAAAAGAGGTGATGAAGATTAGTGATTTATCACGCTCTTAATGTCTCTTGATGGAGGCAGAATTATTAAATATGCCCTGTGCTGCTGGTCCTACAAGGGTCTGGAAATGTCAGCCAGGAGACAATAAATATTTCAGGTAATGGTAGGGTTGTTTTTTTTTTTTTTTTTTCCCTCTATTTTGGTCTTTGTAATGTAGGCAGACTGTGTATTTACCTAATAAATGGATATAAGTCATAGTGTGAGACATAGAATGTACAAACATTTGAATCATCTGTGTTTTTTATTCTGGGTGACTAAAACTTGAAGAATGATCAACAAAACAGTAACTGTGTAGCACAGTAAGCTGCAGTAAGCTAACGTGCATTGTTAAAAATACAGAATGCTGAAAATACACTTCGCCTTTTGTTCACAACCATGTCTTATATTTTTCAGTGGGGCCTGTGGTAAAATATATTTCAAATCCATATACTGATCAAAATCCACAACATAAATTGTATCAACTAATAAAAATGATAATGTGTAAAATACAAGCCTTTTTTTTTTTCCCCCCCTCTATGAATGGCAATTTTATAGGAGAACGGACTGACTGTAGTGTCTAACTGTTGAGCTCTGGCAAAAACAAAATGGAAAACATGTTTTTCAGGCATCATTGACTTGGCTGTACATGCACTTTGAATACATTTGTAAATACAAATGAAAGATAAGTATTATTAAAGTACCCTACAAGAGTTGTCATAACTGTTTTTTAGTTAGGCGTTCATAAGTGGAGATAATACTAGAAAGAATGAAACAATTGTTAAATTGCAATATAACATGCAGATTGGGAAACAAATAGTATTGTGCAAGATGGCTCGGTCTGCAAATAAATTATCTACTCAAAGCAAACACACACCAAAGTTCTGAAGAGAACTTTTTCAGGGGCTTTTGAGTATCTACTGTGGAATGTAAGTTTCCCATAGCTTAAACTCTAAAAGAATTCCTGAGCCATAGCTCAGGTGTGAAACCTCAAGTACATTAATCATTTTAATATTTCATCAGTTTATTTAAATGAAATAGGAAGCATAAGATATTTTACTGGTTAGAGTGGACTGGCGATTCAAATAACTTTTAATGATGTAATGCAAACCTGTAAAACATTTTCAGTGAGGGCCTCATAGTTCAGCACAACTTTTATGCAATATACTAAATTGCTGGAATGGCTTTAAAATTTGGAATTCTTGGACATGATGGAAATTAGAACAGAATCCATATGTATATGGGAGAAGTGGCTGAAAATATGGATTCAGGGTTAAGGTTTTTATAGATATGTTGTAGTATTTGAAGCAAAAAATTATGCCTGATAAGTGTTAAACCATGGCACATGTAAACGTTAAAAGGAGTGAAATGGAAGTACACCACAGAAATGCAATGTTAATGTGCTATGTGTTGTGGTAGTGTAATTTCTCACACACACACAAAAAAGTTTTTATGGTGATGTATAGTGAATATACTGGTATACCATAGGTTTATAAATGGCAAATATGATTATCACCATTCATAACCAGTCAGGTATTCGGTATTTTTGACAAGTCAGTCAACAAATTATTCGTTTTCTCCTCAAGGATTTTCAGTTAAGGCATTCAAGCATCTCTGAAACGATGCGTAATCCCCAGGCTTTATTACTGCTTATATCTGCAGGTTTCCATTGCAGCACAGGTATAAAGAGAAATGAATTATATTGCTTCTATGGGAATTAAACAGGCAAAATTTAAGGAGAAAAAAAGAAAAGACTGAAAATAAACATACATCTGTTGTGAATCTGGATTGACTCTAAGGTTAAATAATGATTCCTGCCTTCACCAAATTGCCATGGAAAAATACGAACTGATCATAATTACAGTACAATAAAATCCCGTCCTCTTGCTTTGGTAGGCTCTTGAGTACAATAAAATCTTTGGCTAAAATAAACCGATTTCATATTTGTAAGCTTTCCCTTTAACATTAAGAAGAATATTCTTAAATGGCATAAATTACCATCTTTTTGCTGACTTCAACAAACTTATGACAATTTATACTAGTCAACCGACGGTCCCCAAGTATGACTGTCTTCCTGATATTGCTGCAATATGTATATTGCAGATATGCAGACCGCACCCTAAAAAGAACTGTTCAAGAGTCCTACTTACATTCTGATAAATATTCAGGAAGACGGTTCTTTCAGTCTCCAAAATAAAAAAAAAACTACAAAAGTCCAGAAGAGGAGGAATGGTACACAGGTTCATTCAGATCAATTTTATATGATCTCTTTCCGCATAAATCGTACGTTTTAAAAAAAGCAAACTCACCACCACACACACAAAAAAAAAAAAACCAAAAAACAAACAAACAAAAAAAACCCCAAAAAACCAAATGCAAATATCAGCCCATACATGAAAATATAAATGATGTTCCAAACTGTTTTGGCTCCAGATGTTTTTAGGAGTTAAATGGTTTACTGTTTTCATAGATTTAAAACATTCTATTTTTTCACTTGATGTTACAAGCTTTGAGCAAACTTGCTGGCATTGATTTAAGTAATGCTTTTGTACCACATGTAGGTCAGACCCACATTCTGAAAAGATACAATATGGACAAGAATTCAATCATTAATATTGAGAGGTTATAACTGCTTACACTTTCTTCGGCAATTATTTAACTGAGAAGCTTTGTACTGAAGCTGTAGCTGGAAAGTTAAAAATTTTTACAAAAGATGGTATCATAGAGCCATAATTATTTGATAACTCCACACAGAAACTTTTTGGATCACTTCAGTAAGCACCTGAAGTTGTTGATTTGTCCTAACATTAGTTTCCTGTATTTGCATTGTCCTTATATAGTTTAAAATGAAAGCATAAAGCTCTGTAGAGATTTGTATTTTCAGTTCTCATGTGCTCATTAGAGAGGTAGTAAGAACACTTGATGTAGGACTTGTGTCCTTATTAGGGGACTCAGGAGCCCAAGGAAGCACAGTCCCAAATATCCCGATGTAATTATGAAGCTAATGGCTAACGCTTTGCCATGCCATTGTAACTTTGTTATTGTGGTGTACTTTTTTTTCCTCTTCACCTTTTGAAGCCTCTCCTACCTCTCCCTAAAAAGTGCTATTTGGCTCCATCTCTTATTTCTTTTGGAAACTCAATCTTTCTCCCTCCTCCTCGCACCCTCTCACTTTCTTCATTGTGCTTCGCTTATTTCACTTATTTAATCCTGTGCGAGGAATCCTGTGCGGCCATCCCCTAGAATTTAAAAAAAA
>NW_008632738.1:0-6631 GCF_000691845.1 Merops nubicus | reverse complement strand
GCTGGGGAACGGTTGGACTTGATAATCCTAAAGGTTTTTTCAGACCAAAACGATTCTGTGCTTCTGTGACTAAGCACACTCGTGAGCACCCACACCCTCAAGGCATCCTCACTTGTGGCACCAGGCTCATCTGGAGCACTGAACACCCCCGTGGGCACCCACCCACAGGGAGGCACTGGGCACACAGCTCCCTGTTCAGCCTGCCCAGCATGGAATAGGGTTGGGGCTCACGCACAGACACACACCTTCCCTGGTGGGCACATACATAGATCCCCACCTCTCTGGGGTCACCCATGTGCACAGAGCACCCTGGTGGGACACACACAGCCCACAACAGAGCCACATGCCACAGCTCATGCACACACACAGAGCTCAGACACACTGTGGTGTGCTTCCCAGAGCACGTGGCGAGCACACAGGCGTGTGTGGGCTGAGAAATCACCTCAAAGATCCTGCCCTGGAAGGGGTATCAGTCAGGTCTTGCTCCCCCAGTTCTTTGCTGGTAGCATCCCCGAGCAGCAGGAGAGTCACACTGTGCAGAGGTAGTGTGGAAGATGCAGATTGAGGATCCAGGTTTTGACATCCTGGAGAAGATTCAGGATCATAAAATCATAGAGTATTTCAAGTTGGATGGACCCATGAGGTTCATCAAGTCCAACCTGCCACTCAGCTGATAACATGCAGCTTTCATCCAGACTCCTCCCCCTGAGGTGCCCTCACACTGGGGCTCGATTCAGCGCTTGGCCACATGAGGCCCTGACTCAGCCCAGCATGTGGGAATGCCCAGGCACACAACTTCAGCAGTGCTGTCCCCACAGTCCCAAGGTGGCCTCTGTGCCCTCAGCCAGAACATCCCACCTGGAAGGGCGCAGGAGCACGTTCTGATTTCTTTTTCTCTGCCAGCTGCGGCCTCCCTGGCCTGTGTTTATCCTGCAAAGCCATGGGAAGTGTTGAAGGCCTTTGTGATGGCCACGGAGAGCTCGCCCACTCCCATCCCACACACCACCACACCAATGAGCATGCTCGTCCTCCATGTGCCAACCTAGTGCCTGTCCTTTCTGTTGATGCCAACAAGCTGCCAGTCAACTCATAGAATCACGGAATCCCAGGCTGGTTTGGGTGGGAAGGGACCTTTCAAGGCCATCTGGTCCAACCCCCTGCCCTGAGCAGGGACATCTGCAGCTAGAGCAGGTTGCTCAGAGCCCCGGCCAACCTCACCTGGAATGGTTCCAGGGATAATTCCTCTGAAGCCACAGCCCTGTGCTGCTCCTTGCAAGGAGCATGGCACTGTGCTTAGGGCATGATCTCTGAACTGGGAATGTGACAGTCACCAGAGGGTTGTATGGGCCAAAATCTGGAAGGATGAGAAGGGAACTCGGCCCCAGACTGTATCTGAAGATGATTTTGGGAGAGCGCTGCCTATTTCTGCATGCTGGCCTGCAGTAGCTGGGGAAACTTGATGGCCATCCAGCTTTGCTGGATGCACAGGATCCACTCTTCTGAAATCGGAGAGAACATTCAAAAGTGAACCAATTTTCTATTCTAGGCAGCTCGTCAGTACCAAAGCCATGTGTTGTTGTGCTCCCATTGATATGCTGATACTTAATTAAGTGCCTTCTCCAATGCTCGGTGACTGCCTCCCGTTGGCTTCTTCCCCGTGTTTACAGCATCAGAACGAAACATATAATTTGAGCTTGCTGAAATGCTGGCTCACGTGGCAGGCAGATGAATCCTCCTGCCCATGGCTACTGGGCACCACGACGGTGAGGAGCTTGTGGCCTTGGCAGAAGCTCCCATATGATTTTTCTAAATAAGCCTTGAAATCACATGTGCCTGTTGCTCCTTCGAGGCAGCAGAGAAACAACTGGCATTGTGAGGGGAGATTTCTTACACTGGGGACTGTCAGAGGGGTTCAAATAGGTTGAAAGATGAGATTAAAAGAAGAGCAGCTGGGAAACGGAGAAGGGGGAAAAAAAAAAAAGGATGGTAAAGGAGATGTGTTAATTTAAAAGTCTAATTAAACTGAGATGGGCTCAGGTCCTGTTTTCCTCGTTCCCTGTGAGAATGGCTGCTTAGGTCAAGCTCATACTGCCCCAGTTACTGGCATTTTCCCCCTTTCTCTTTCCGTTATGGCACGTGGTATCAAAATGAAAGAGCAGTGGAGAGGTTTGATCCTGTGCTGTGCTGGCAGGATTGCCTGTGTGAATTCCCAAGGCCTTTTTCCTGCATTATTTCTTATGATCCCAAGTCAGGGGGTTTTTGCAGATGATTTTGTTTCCAGAGGGTGACTCAGCACTTGTTCATTTTCACTCCCTGTCCACTCCTTCGCTCCATCCACTCATCCTTCCTTTAGTTTTCTAGTTGCAAACAGCCCTTCCTAGGAAGTATCTTTATGTTCTTGCTGCCCGAGTTGCCAGACCACAAAGAGCTAATTTTGGAGCAGAGGCACTGAGCGGGCACGCAATGGAAGGATTCTTGAGGGAAAACCACACTCAATGGGGAAAAGGCAAAAAGAGAAAACACCCTGCAGAGAGAGACTGCAGCCGGGGGCCCCCAAGCCACTGTGCCAGGGGACAGAGAGCTGAAAAGGCTCCAGAATGAGGAGAGAACCTGGATTTAAATCCACCGTGTGTGCCACTCACACAGCTTGCAGGGGCAGTTTCATAACTCACCTTGATTCGACTGGCCCACTTCCCCAGGCAGCATTTACAGCCTCTCTCCATGTCCCCAGCCCTTCGCAAACAGAAACCAGCTGGGTTGTGCAACGCTTACGTAAGGGGTGGGAAAGGGACAACACAAGATCTCTGCTCTTCCTCAGGTGCCACCAAGCGCTCGCTGGGGCTTGCTGGTGAGGGGAACCATGCCATCCACCTGAGTTATCTTTGCTGGGACACTGACAGGGTGCTGTCCTAACCCTGAGTGACAGATCTCTTATGGTGGTTATACAAGTTCTTGAATACATTTGCTTCTTCCCTGCAGTTATTATTACCATTTCTGCCTTCTCAGTCCTCACTCCTTCACTGCTTCTGCTTAATTGCATGGGAAAGCAAGAGGAATAAAACTCTCAGCTGTGTTTGCAGAGTATTGCAAGAGGACTTCTCCCAAGTACACTCTGTGCTGGGATTTGCCATCGCCATTTTAATTTCTGTACCCTCATTCCTGGGTTAAGAGGCCACAATTCTTAGGAAAAACCAACAAGCGATAAACCAGAATGAGCTTTTTCCCCACCCTTCTGGAAAGCTGAAGCCTTCCTAACATCTTTCTGGTTTTTTTCTCACTGAAATATTTTTAAGTGAAGCAGGTCTTTGTTGCTGAGGAAATCCTTCTCCTGCTGTTCCTATTTCTCACCCCGAATAGTGTTATGACCGCCTACATTTATATGAGGTTTGCAGCCAAAGGACTTAACTTTGCTTCTTCTGTAAAGATGACTGCACACTGTGGCTGTAACAGAGCCATCACATTTCACTTAGAGAGGAGACAGAATTTCAGCAGTTAATTAAATTACTTGCTTAATCAGTCTGTGTGAAGGTTCTCCCTTCTTGAAGACACTCTGTAAACTGAAGGAACTACTTATGAATATAAAAAGCCATGTAAATAAGGAGCCATCAGCCCAAAACTTGGACCAAATCAACCCCAGCATGCATTCAGAGACAGGCCTGTTTATTACCTTTACACTGTCTGGGTCTGCTCAGTGCTGAGCACCAAAATGACAAGATATGGCAGAATTCCAGCAAAAAGCAAACCCAACTTTTCTCATCTGAGTTAGACTATTAGGCCAGTTTCCAATAGGTTCCTCGCTCCAAACAGCATCCTCAGGACTCTTGCAAGGGTTTGCTGGATTTGAATAAAATGTCCTGCTCTCAGCTGTGGGTTCAGGTAACACTGCAGACCTGTTGGAGCGTGCCTCGGCGCTGCCTCCGGAGCCTCGCTGCCTTGCAGCCCTGTTACTCCTCTCTGTCACAGACACTGAGACACACCAGCAATGAAGGGCTAACGACAGGATCCCAGCATGGTGGGGGTTGGAAGGGACCTCTGGAGATCATCTCATCCAACCCCCCTGCTCCAGCAGCTCACCCACAGCAGGGTGCCCAGGATGGTGTCCAGGTGGGTTTGGAATCTCTCCAGAGCAGGAGAGTCCACAGCCTCTCTGGGCAGCTGCTCCACCAAAGCGTTTTTTCCTCCTGTTGAGATGGAACCTCCTGGGTTCCAATTTGTACCCATTGCCCCTTGTCCTGTTGCTGGGCACCACTGACAAGAGTCTGGCCCCAGCCTCTTGCCCCCAACCCTTTAGCTCTTGCTCAGCATTGATCTGATCCCCTCTGAGTCTTCTCTTCTCCAAGCTGAACAGCCCCAGGGCTCTCAGCCTGTCCTGGCACAGAGATGACAACCTTTTGAGATTTCTCTTCCTTCCTCATTTCTCTTTAGAGGTCAGTAAGAACTCTTTGAAGCCCAACTTCCCATCTTTTTCTAATACTGTTTTTCATTTGTTGTTTCTCTCCTGCACTGACAGGCAGATGGACGCTACACACAAAACATCCTTCCTTGCCAATCTTTTTTTTTGCAACGTGGCTTTAGTCAGTCCAAGCCAAAACTTGTGCCTGCCAAGTTTGTTTCTAGGATTTCCCCCTGAAGATACACCTCGTCCAGGGAAGAGCTTCCAGCTCCTTTCGTATCTTGGCAGAAACAACGGAATCCACCTGCTTGTGTGATTCAGCAAGATATCCACAATATGTTCCAGCCAGGTTCATGCACCTGGAAACAGGGGAAGCAGCAGGGTTTCCAGTGCTATGAAATCCCCTCGTTAATGCTGCTTTTAATGGAATGGTCACATTTTCCTGCATCCTCGTGCTGGGCAGTTACTGCCTGCTTCACCTCTGCCCTCCAACGGGTGCACGTGGTCGGGAAGGGCATCCAGCTGGTTTCCTTCCTTTGAATGCAAACAGCACAATCAGCTGCAAGGTCTCCTGAGATACATCGACGTAAACAGGGTGACACAAAAGTAATGTATAGCCACTAGTGCTCCTGTTCCTTCCGTGACAAACAAATCCTTGCACAAGGGCCTCAGCTAAAGCTGGCGTGAAGGTCTGAGCTCTGTCTTATGTCTTTCTCCTGTTCCTGCAAGGGATACAAGTCTCCTGACAGCCTGAAAAAGCTTTGCTGTGCCTTAGTGTATTCTCTCTCTTCCCAGAGCACTTCAGCAACAACCCCTGAAGAGATCCTCAGGTCCATGGGAGATTGGGGCTTTCTTAATCAAGTGGATACCCATGGTGGCATAAGAAGAATCTAACAGGCCTGGATGCCATCTCCTGTTTCTTCTCTTGTCCAAAGCTGCTCCCTCAGCTATGCTTTTATCTGTTCTGCCAAAACCTCTCCCTCTTCCTCTTGTTGTGGCAGAAATAACATGCTCCTTTCAGAGCCCCTTTACCCAAACGTTTTACTTTCAGCATCCTGCCTGTCAAGGGCAGAGTTGGAGCAGTGGTGGGAAGCTGCCTGCAGAGAGCCTGGAATAGCTCCTCTGTGTGCCCCTTGCTTGTGGCCGCGAGGAGACAGGGTGTAGCAACAGCATATGTTTCATCAGGGATGGAAAACAGACTGAAAAACCCAACCCAGAAACTTAGGAAAAAAAGCTACATCTCGAATCATAGGGAAGATGCTGCAGCATTTCTTGAGAGATACTCTGTGTCCTCAACAGTGAAGTCTGATGTAAAACACAGTGTGTTGGAGGAGTCAATGACCAGGAGAAGCCGAGGCCCTCAAGTTAGATGTGGCACTTTGGAACATGGGTAGTGTTGGGTTGATGGCTGGACTTGATGATCTCAGAGGTCTTTTCCAATCTTATTGATTCTATGATTCTATGAGTTGACTCCTGAGTCTTTGGCCTCAGCATTGCCTCCAGCTGATCTATTTTATTATTCAAACAACCCAGAAACATGAAGCAATCCCCCCGAACACTTTCGAACACCTTTCATGTGAGATTGTTAGACTGTGTGACGTTAAAAACCTTTTAGCTGTCTGATAAAAAGTAGGGCTGAAGTATTTTTTCTTCATGCTGCTGTTTCCTAGCTCTGAGTTTCTGATTTGACAATGAACTGCATTCACAGGCACGGCACATTGTGCTGCTTTTTAAACCACCTTTATTTTCTTCTTCACTTAGAAATTTCTGCACTTATGCATCTACCAGTACCAGATAAATCTTAAAGTCTCATTAAAATAACTTTGGCTGTTCTTCCTCTTAAGACTACAATGCAAACAGATCACATTCTCTGATCCTACGTAATGCCTTATGTAAAACCACTTAACATTCCTTTTAAGGCTGGGACCCATCCAGACGAAAGATGCTGCATAAAAGCACATTCCTTAACACGCTTGACCAGAAAAGCAACGTGGTCTGGAGTGGAAAATACAGAGTGGGAACCAGCGTGTGTTCAAGAGTACCTGCCTGGCAGGGTACAGTGCCTGGCCATGTCTTGCACCCTACACTGGGCACAACTTGTTTACCTGCATTTTCTAATTGTGAAATGCCAACAGGAACACCGTCCTGGTGCTGGTGCTATCTAGGTACATTTTCCAGTAGTGCTTCCAGAAGAGACTGAGACCCAATTGGGGAATCACAGAATCATAGAATGGTTTG
>NW_008632737.1:0-1508 GCF_000691845.1 Merops nubicus | reverse complement strand
TGCAGGGGGTTGCTGTGACCCAAGGGCCCTTGGCCTCGTGGAATCTCACCCCAACACTCCACACCACTGAAGAAACAGAAGATCATTCACCACAAGCAGGTTTTGAAGCCCTACCCCATATTTCCATCCAGCCCTTACCTCAGCCAACACCAATTAAGTTCAGAAACCCATTAAGTGGGTTTCTTAGACAACTCATTTCTATCAAGTTCATTTTTCCTCCCTCCACACAACGTTCTGTCAGAGGCCAGACAGCAGGGACACCTCAAACCTCCTGAAGGAGCTCTGCTGATGGGAGGTGGATCCCACAAGACCTCTTAGGGACTCCTTAATTTTGTCCATTTTCCCAGCACTAATTCCTTTCCCACACTCACACAGAATATTTGGGGCCCAATCTCCCTGAAGCCTCTCAAATCTGTCAGGAATTAACATTTAAAGCTACAAAAACCACACAGATCCTTTCTGTGACCTCCTCCAGAAGGTTTTTCATCCTACTTAAACAAGGAAATGAGAAGAAATCAAACTTTAAACAAGAATATCAGTGGAAGACAGAGCTTAAAATAGAAGATTAATGAAGAATACACAGAACCCACATTGAGACCTGACTGTCCAGCTTATAATACACCACAGATAACTACTGGTATTACTGGTTTGACCATTATCTCCTTCCAGTTGCCAAAAAGAGCCTTTTATTACTACAAACTTATTACTACAAACACACCTATAGCTTTCAAAAGCACCATTTTCTCCCCTATTTCACCCAAATATTATCCAGCACCCCCAGGGTTGTCCACAGGCTTCTCCTGATGCAGCAACACCACGAGAAGAGCTCAGGGAGAGAGCAGGATGAGGTCTCCCCAAGCTCCCAGCAATCTAAGGAGTAACAACAAGTCTCAGAGTCCCCCCCAAATGGAGCAACTTCAACGGTTTTTACTGGAGAATGGCTAAACCAGGGGGTTACTCAACCCAGCAACCTGTGTTGGGAAACAGGAGCCAAGCACAGGGGAGCTTCTTGTCACCCCTGAAGTGCTCCGTGGAGGAAAGAGGAGCAATTTACTGACTCCTCACAAATACCTCGAGTGATTACAGCGCCGGCCCAGCGTGTTCTCCCTCGGTACAATGAAAGGAAGCAGATTATGGCCTCATGAACTCACTACGCTCAGCACGAGAGATTAAAGGGGAAAAAAAACAGCAGATAAACAGCACTCGGCGTGAAAGTAAACGAGATAAAACCCGCTGTCAGTTAAGGTAAGAGATGTATTCTCTTTTAAACCACAACATTTCCCACTCTTGCTGAATATTCTCCTTTAGAAGGATGGAAACGAATCGGCAGGAGCTACCCAGGAGCCTGAGCGGAGCCGTTATACTGCAAAAGCCATCGCCGAGCCCTATAAAACCCCTCCGGTTCACCAAAGCAAAGGAGAAGATGCCGTTTCACAGCCTTTCCATCCACAACACGTCACGCAGAGGACAAACACAGCCCTGAAGGCCTCTCGTTCCCTGCCGGCCCC
>NW_008632736.1:0-5371 GCF_000691845.1 Merops nubicus | reverse complement strand
AAGGATTCTATGATTCTATGATCTGACCCACCTACCTTCAGCTGTCTCCTACTCAGTGTGGCCCCCCCAAGGATGCCATCCAGACACATTTTGACTCACTGTTGGAGAGGTATTTTCTGTTTGAGCTGCTGTTCCTGTTGCTTTGTCCTGTCTCTCCCACAACAAGAGCATGCATTTGTTTTGCTTCCATGCTCCAAACACTTGTCCCTTGTCCTTTAGTAGTTGAGGTACCAGTCTGCCCATTTTTCATTCTTTTCATTCCCTTTCATTCAGAATGATTCACATTTGAATGGTTTAGTCCTTTGTCTTCCCAGAAACATAAGCTTTGCTTCTGGGATTCCTTGTACCCATTAAATACTCAGAGTATAGCTGATAAATTTATCTCAGGGTTCTGTATAAGAATATCATATTGCCAGGCCGAGTTTCTTTGGAACTCCCCAGTCAAGATTTTTTAATTGAAAAAAAATTGTTCTGAGGTTCATAGCAGACCCTTTATAGCGTGTACTTAGGAGCAGATCCAGGCAGCAATCTTGCCTTACTTCTGTGTGATATTCATTAAGGTAATGAAGCTATTAATTGAATATGTAAGTTCAGGTAATTAAATATAAGACTTATTTCTTCAGTTTAAAGGGTAATAATAAAAAATTTAAACTTGCAAACTAGATCACACATTTAGTGATGATAAATGTGATCTGAAAAGTGCAGTATTCCAATATGAATTAGTTAATTGCATCCATTCATTAGGTGATATACATTAGCAGAAGGTCAATCCATTTGTGGCTTGTTTTACAAATAATAAATTCAAGCAGGTAAATTGAAGAGAAAGTCAAAATGGAAAGGTTTTTTATATATTTAAATTCAGATTAGAATCTCTCCAACCAAGAGCACATTGCCTCTAACTTCAGAGGCAGCGGCAGGCATTCTTTACAGCACTCCGCCGAGGCGCTGCCGCTCACCACCACGTACGCTCGGCAGGAGGAGACAGGTGCTGTTTTGCAGAGACTGCGCTAAACCACCCCGTGGCTGGGTGTTGCTGTGTACAGGGTGGTGAGCAGCCGAGGCACAGCTGTGAGCTAGAGGGTCTCAGGAAGCCTTCAGACTAAAGGGAGGGCACCTCAGGCTCATTCCCTGCCTGGCAAAACCAGCCTCCTGCACAAGTCTAGTGAGGGACGTGTTGCATTTCAGCTGTCAACTTAAACTGTAATACTGATTTTTGAAACTGACTCAGTTATGAAGTGAGTCAGACACTGACAGTCTTTCCAAGCATATTCTGCTTTATCACTACCACTGTCACTGTTACTGAATTATTTGTGGCTTGCTTAAAGTCCACCATAGCAGCAATTAACAGTGTACTGGGTATAAAATGGCCAATATCACAGGTAAGAAAACTGATCCATTTTGCTCATTTTCAGTAAAAATTTTTTATTGAAAATCAAGTTTTCTTCATTAGCCATTCCTGGGTTTTCAGTAATAAAAATGGTTGTTCTTGATATCAGCATTTGTTTTATTTTTTACCTTAAAGGTAATGTAGAAATAAGGAAAATAAAAGTAGGTTTTCTTTTATTTCTTTAGAACTTCAAATATATTTAGACTCATTCTTAAACAATTATTAATAAGATTTATAATATTAAGGCAATTAATTCACGAGGATATTTGAAAAATTTCAGAAATAATATTTTATGGACTTGTCACGGTATTGTGGGTGTTGCTTTACAGACAATATTGCTTATGTGTATAACAATATTTTAAACTTATATTTACAAAATATCTTTGGAGCAAGGACTGATACCATCCTGAACGGAATTCAAGGGCTATAATTCTTAAAAGATATCAAACAGTGAACTGCTTTCAAATGATCAGGCTTAAAGGCATTTACAGAATTGATTCAATTAACCTAGAGCAAAAAAGAGCTGTAATGTGTGATTTATGTCTGCAGATAAATTAAAATACAAGTATCTCCTGAAGAGCAATTGCTGCCATGATGGTCAGTAATGAAAATAGCAGGCAATTAAAATGGAACACCTGAGGCTGAAGCTTTTACCGTGTATAGCAGAAAATGAAGTTCAGATTGCAGAAGTGGAAATCCGAGCTGAAAAATAACTTAGTGGAAGTTTCTTTTAAGTCCCTATTTTTCTTCCAAAAGTGATTTCTAAAGCACTTAGGAAGGGATATTTGCTGAGGCAGGAGTCAAAGGGTACAGAGGAGCAGACTCTCTCAGTCAGTACTGAATTTGTATGAGGAACCAAGGATATACTTGCTAAATGGAAACGGGACTGCTGAGAGAAATATATATAAATTTGTGGGTCAGATTTTAATCATTTTGGGGCAGGTTTTGAAGCTGCTCTTTAAATGAATCACTGGAAGTGTCTGGCAGAATGATGCGACTCCCTCATGTATGTGACAAAGTGCTTAGAGTCTGGATCTCACAAAGGAGCATAAGAAATATTCAGATTTGAAGTAGTAAGAACAAATTGCTCTCTGTTGTTGGAGCTGTAACCACTGTCCATTTCAGTGGTCTATCGGTATATGCTTTGGTACAGCTATTCTGCCCAAAAGAGGTATTTGAGATGCAAATAGTTTCACCCAGTCCTCTAATTTTATGACTTCCTTTAGGCCATGGGGACATAGTAGTATAGTACAGAAAAATACCAGTGCTCTGAGCGACCCCAGAATGCCTTAATTACATCTGTATTGTCTTCAAGATGACAGCTCTGTCTTTTGCACCCTCTCTACCTATTTAAGGTCCTGTTTCCATCGGATGGTGTTTGTATAAGCTCTATGTCCTCATCTATAAATAAGACCAGTTTCTGGGGGTGGGTGAAGAAATGGAGACTTGTAAATGAAAAAAAGATACTTCTTCAAATTAAACATTCAGATAGATCTAAATACAAACATAAAACTCTATGTTAATTATTTTGATCTTGCCTAAACAATAGCCTAAATTCTAACGCTGAAGAAAGAAAGAGAGTTACATGGTTGTTCTTCATTTTTTGGACAGCCATTTCTTCACAAACTGTGAAGACTAATATCTTTGTCATTACAATCAGAAACACAATGTATTTGTTTCCTGATTTGCTGGCTAAGTAGGAGTTTAATTAAAACCCATTTACATGAGAGAAAATAAGCCTGTCTGACTTAATTGCCCACTGATTTAATATTGCCGGTTCCCCCCCAAGCCCCAGAAACTACAGGACTGCAATATGAACAAGCGGTTTCTCTGCTGTACGTAGGCGTTCAGGGTCCGTAGAACGCAGGCTGAATGTGGGGTATGGTGTATGGTTCTCTGCTTGGCAATTGTTGGACTCACTTTTTTCTTTCACAAATTAATTCATTTGCTTCTGTTTTTGTTGTTATTACTGAGTTATTGTCCTAATGTCCAAGGCAATAAGGGTAGTAATGCATTCCGCAAAGAAACTGAATTAAATACTCACTTGTGTGGTTTGAAACTGTGACTCAATTTGCTATCACAAAGTAGCCTGTGTTGCTCTCAGTCATTGAAGCAGCTCACCAGGCTGGACTCATCAGCGTGTCCAGCACAGAATTACAGACCTCGCTCCTGGTTCTGTTCAGCAAAGCTACTGTGGTACTTCATGTGAACCCACTTGTGTCTTGGCGCTAAGGCCTACATCGCTGTCTTCCAGGATAGTGGAGGAGGACCTGCGATTGGTCACTTGCTGTCGGGAAGAGCGACAGCATGCATCCACCGTGTTCTTCTGGGGGGCGCTCCGAGGCTGGCTGTAGAGCAGGAGCCTACAGTGAGGTAAGTGCAGTGCCATTCTCCAGCTGGGGGACGCCAGCGAAGCGTGGGGAGCAGTTAGTCTATAGGTGGTTGGCTCCGAGTGCTTTTGCAAACTGAATGGCTTTTAGATGCGAGAGGAATGTGGCTTGTACAGCAAGCAGTTGATGTAGGTCATGTAACCAGCTCCAGATTATGTGGGTCTAAACTGCATCTCCACATGTACTGGAATCTCTTCTCACCAAAACCTCCTGAACTTTATTGACTTGATTTAGTAATTAAACTATTATACAGTTTCCTATTTCCTGAAGCGTGTTTAAATGCAGTCCCTTTATAAAGGAGTTATATATTTAGTTATATATTTAGTCCCTTTATATATCCCCACTCTGATTTATTTTAAAACAGCTTTTAGAAGGTGTCATCCTTGTGATGAAGCGTTAGGTCTAGCTGCCAGCGGGCCATTAAAAATTGAATTTCTGACATATAAAAGTCTCACTCATCCCAAGTGTCACAGTTTGACAGCTCTGCATGTCACATTACAGCACAGTATTATGGATCCATTTCCTCTGTCAGTGGGAAGAAGGAAAAAAAAAAAAGATGAAAAAGAAGAGAAAGCGACATCTGCGGTCTCCTTCATTATTGAGCTGGAAATTTACAGAAATATCCCTGTTAACCCTCAAATTATTTAAATGGCACTTTGTATCTTGTGCTTCCTGTCTGTGCAGAAACAACTTTTGCCCTGTGCTCCTGTACAAACAGGAAAAGAATGCTAGGGACAGTCTTTTCAGTTGTCCACAAACTTGTAACACATGGAGCAAGGAATATCTATGGAATTGACAAACAGACACAGAAACAAAATCAAGACATGGCCAGATCCTGTTATTTATTCTTGACTAGGGCAGTAGAAAGGTCACAGACTATATTTCTTTTTGCTTTGGTTGCCAACTTCACACAGCTGTAACTTGGGTGTCTTTTTTCTGTTTATCTATCTGCAATGTGGTAACTTCAAAACACTACATCCGATGGGTTTCAAAATGTTAGGAGTGTTTGCATGAGTAAGCAGAACTTTGTTGATTTTGCCAAAAGTAGCAAAAATGGTTTGAGCTCCTTATGTTTTCTGCCTAGAAGTTTTGACCAGGGAGATTGACCATAAATTTGTGATATCCATCAGCCCAGTCCAGGGCTCAAACTCAAGCCATCTGCTGTTGCATCCAGCAAGTTGGGACAGATGTCCACCACGTATGTCCTGCTTGCTGCACATGTGATGAGTAGTGGGTGCTGATGTCCCAGTAACCCACTGTATGGCATGCCTAACCTCTTGCGTGATGTGGCCTCCCACTCAGAGGGCTTCCTCCTAAAATAAGAGCTGGGAACAGGTGGCTGTTACTTGAACAAATTACTCTGCCCTTCAGGCCTCTTCCTTTTACTTAAGGAAAAAAGGTGGCCGGAGGTGGGCTGCAGGACCTGCCCTGGCAGCGAGCACCTGCTCTGGGTTGCTTTTTCTCTGAGGAATTTGGGCACAGAAATGCCCCTGGGTGCCCTCGCCACACAAGTGCAAAGGCTCTCCCGTGAAAGGAGGAGGAGGAGCAGCCCCAGACAGGCAAGCATCCCAGTTGGCAGGAGCGGCACTCGCAG
>NW_008632735.1:0-3947 GCF_000691845.1 Merops nubicus | reverse complement strand
TAATTTTGTGCCATCTGCAAATTTACTCAGGGTGCATAATGATGTTACCAGATTTCTTCTCTGATTGTTTCTTAGAAATTCCCCTCCTCACGCCTGACTTGTAATGACCAGATTAGAACCCATGATTTCAAATGAGAATTTAGGAATCCAATGTTCATTTGAATCTGCTATGTTATTATTCAACCAGCTCAGTCTTGCAAGGATGTTCTGCAATTCTTCATACTACTCAAATAACTTTCTATAATGAGTAAACTTTGCTTCCTCTTCGCACACCCATATTTTTTGAACTGCACAGGTCCCAGCAAATACTCTGAAAAAACACACATGAACTCCCTTGACTGAAAGAGCTGACCATTCACTTCAACTCATTAATTTTAAATTATTATTACACCCTTTCAATACTTGTCCCTTTCATATCGTGGCCACACAACTTTCTCAGGTGGGACATTTCATCACATTTTTCAGGAACTCCGAAGGCTCCATTGGCCTAGCACTTAGCCATGTGTTTACTGATCCCCTTCAAAGAACTCCAGTTGATTTGTGAGGCATGACTTCCTGTTGCACACGAAGTGTCAAAAACAGAGTTTGCAGACTGCTCTATTTCCTTAGCAGAAGTGATTTGTATTCATTAAGCTCAAAGAATATTTTATTCTTACATATTTCTCCCCTTGTAAGTACTAGTGAAATTTGAGCTTGCAACATACTAGGTGTCGTTTCTTGAAAAAAATAATTAATGACTGAAATGTTAAAATAAATACATGCCAAAATGCATGTAACTTCTCAATAGCTTGATTTTTTTCTACATGGAATATGGCATGTGCAATAGTAGGAACGTATACATGTTTTCTTATATTGCTCAGAGTACCTAGAGAGACTCATAGGATTATAAGAATAGCTTTACTAACTTACCATTGACTTTTGAGATTTCCCAATTGTTTCTTGCATTCATATCATCTGCGAGAGAAAAACTAAATGCTGAATAATACCACAGTTCATCATCATCAATGGCTTGAATGAAAGCTCTCTCTCCTCCACTGACTGGGTGGCAGAAGAAAGGTGGGTTATCCATAGCTAACCGTGGAGGGTTGTCATTCACATCACGTAGGCTTAGTGTCAAAGTTGTTTTGGATTTCTGAGCTGCATTACCTGTAGAGTTTAACAGAATGTAGAGTTACATGCACATCTTGGACTTATACACGGGGTCGTTGAACTTGCAGTTGTTGTGTAGGTATACCATCAAGCAGGCAGTGGAAGGTGACATTCTCTCTGCAGGTTGCAGAGGCAAGGTCTTAAGAAGTCCTGAGGGCCTTGTGATAGCTGCCACCACTTTTTAAAAAGTATGTTTTATTTACCCCCAACTCTTGATAACTACAGAACATTACCAAGCAAAAGGAGGCAAAAAGACCGTCTAGTATCTAATAAGTGGGTCACATCCATCTTAGCTGTGAAGTGGTCACATCCAAGGTGACCAGTGCTCTTTGGAGTGCTCTTTTAAGCATAAAACACCTTAAGTTTCCCATCTTTCTTCTATATATAGGAAAAGCAAGTCAAGGTTTTGCCTTGGGGCTGAGAGAAGGGGCCCAAGAAGAGCTTTCAGAGCCCTGTCATTTCTCCAGCCTGTACCTGCAGGAACAGCCCCACTTCATCTTGGTGCTCAGGTAGGCACTCCTTTTTCCCAGTGTACAGGAACTGCCTCTTTTATCCTTATCCCCCAAAAGAGTGGCCATTATTATTTTTTATCTGTGTTTAATAAGGGAAACCTAGATTTACACCTCATTCAATCAGATATAGTCCAGAGTTTTTAACCCTTATTAAATGTAAATTACATAATGAAATCTCCCCTGGTGGACCATTTCAAAGATTCTAATGTCTGGAACTAGGAGCCTTAATGCATTTCAGAGTGACTAGCGTATTAGTTCGATTCATGATAAAATTAAATTATTTTCAGAGTTTCAAGTTACATATAGATTTGCAAGTTATTCTCCAGGTATGTTTTCAGAAAGCCTAAACATACCAATAAGAAAAAATAAAATCTTTATAGCTATAGAGGAAAAAAGTGTCAGAAAATGTTGATGCTGAAAACACTGAAGAAATTCTAACCTTCTCTATATGCCACGTGGCTCAAGCAAATGTAACAGCATATGACAACTAACTTTACAAAAGCTATTTTAATCCTCTTTATCTACAACATCAAGGTTGCATTTAAGAAAGTTAAATTTTTAAGAAATATATACTTCTAAGGATACAACACATGTTCCTGAACTTTTTGTGGGTTTAGTTATGAGGAATATGACAAAGCAGTAAGGTCAGGTGATGCTCTGTGCATCACATGCAGCTGTCTAATCACTTACTTAGCTCCGACGCAACAACATCCACTGTGTATATCTCTTGTTGTTCTCGATCCAATGGGGAAGCAGTGTGTACCTGCCCAGTAGCTGGATCAATCTTCAGCCACTTCCTCACATCACCTTCTAAGGAGTATCTTTGGAAAGAAGTAGGGGAAAAAAAAAATCACATACACTATTCCATATCAGGATAAATTGCTGACAAAGCAAATGCTTCTATATTGATTTTAGGCAAGCTGCTTGCTTACAATTGTACTCAAAGAAAGGATTCTTAGAAGAGTCTCAATACTAGAGCTAACCAGGAGACAATGACAGAGGAAGGGAGGCCAAAACAATTGAGAATCAGAGTGAGAGCAGAGCAGTGAGGCCACCATCATTCCTCCAGCCTCTCTACTGCAACTCCACCTTCCTCCTAACTGAGAAACTTGCAGTGTTCCTTGGCTTTTGGTCCAAAAGTACACTCTGTCCCAAGCCCGTGTTCCTCCCTCCCCATCACATCGCTCACACCTTGGTTTTGATGGGGGCACAAGCCAAATGTGGGGGGTAGAGGGAGCAGTGCAGCCAGGCACCCTTCTTTGGGTCAGCAAGGTGCCAGGACACTGTGTGAACTATAGTGATTGTCTGCTGCCAGTCTGGAGCAGCCTGTAACAGAGAGTGCTTTAAATATCATCATATAATTGCCTTTATATTATTCTTAAGAAAAAACAAACAAACAAACAAACACAAGATTTGTGGGTATTCACTTATGCAAATTTAACCATGAACATGTGACCCAGCTAAAGCAGAGCCATTTGCTTGAGTAGATGTGACCTGACCTTCTCATTCAATGCTTTTGTTCTTTCAGTACTGCTTGCATTAAAACCAGCATCTGGACATGCTTGCACATCTTTCACTTTTTATACTTTTTATTTTATGTCCTTTAACCTATTTTTTAGCAAAAATGTGGTTTATGTGTACATGAATTCCTGTCATTTGATTCTGTCATCATCTCCCAGAGCGTCTGGACTACATGGCTCACTTTCAAACCAGTTTGACAGAAGGCCAAACATGCAAAGTTCCCAAAAGTTAGGGGAAAGTGGAAAGCCAGATGAGAAACCTCTGGGAATAAAAATCCATGGGAGGCCTTATAGTCATATTTTACAACTCCATTAACTACTTGGTGTTTTGCTGAATTTTAGTTAAATTTCAAGGATTTCTTGTTTTGGGTTGATCTGTTCAGCATCCAAGCTGGGAATCATGCAGCAAGAGACACAAATAATTCTTGTATCTGACTGTACTGTGTAATGTAAATTTACACAATGCAACACAGCACTGTGCATAGATCAGTGAGCTGGCAGAGGCTGAAGGTGACTTGATCATACAAGGTGGTTCTGGGTCACCCAGCATCTCACTCACAAGGATTATCATGCACAGAGCTTTGCATCTGCAGTGGAAGCAAGTGTAATGCCTCTGGCAGTTGGGAAAGAAAATGAATTAAATGTCAGTTGTAGACTTGAGCTTCACCACAGGTTGTGGTTTTTAGTGGAGAAAAAGCCCAGTGTGCTTTCCTGTGTCACATGAAAAGCAGCTACTGCCCTACTGTCAGACGCTGGAAGCACGAAA
>NW_008632734.1:0-6557 GCF_000691845.1 Merops nubicus | reverse complement strand
TTAATGTTGTGACCTTCTCATAGAATTTGATTAATTCATCCTTCCCAAGGAACAAATGATACACATTTGTTTTCAACAACTGGCCTGCAGAGAGGCCATTGCTTCTGCAGGCACCATGAGCTTGTCTTATTCTCATGGCTACAAAGACTCAACGAAAACACAGATCACACTTTATTTGCTCTAGCAATCTATGGCATCTCAGTTCCAAGACAACAGTGGGACCACGTCTTGAGTTTAAACAAGAGAAAACAAAAGCCATATACATTAATTCTGCTGATATACGAAGAGTACCTCTTTTAAAATTGAGCTACTCATAGATAGACCCAAACGGGCTTGTGGTCAGACTTGGCTTGTCATCGTTAACTTCTCTTGCCATCTGTCGTTCACTTCAACTTGGCTGTTTCTCCTGCTAATGTAGCATGATGAGATCTGTTTGTTGTTGCACAATGGTCTATGATTCCTTTCAAGCTTTCACCAATTGTTTAACAAAATTAACATTTCTTAAGTCACACTTCACTTGTCCTCATACAAACATTTAAATCAAGTTTAAATGGATTTTTAAATGCCTAACTGATTTGCTCATTACACTCAAAAGATGAAGCTGGTACTCTAATTAACAGTTTGTTCCCAGAGACACAGTCTATTAAATGTACTATGTTGGTGTCTTTCGTTCTGATGTTTGCACAGTAAAAACAGGAAAACATTGTTCATTAAGTGTAATTCTGAAAGAAAAATGACAAGAACTCTTCAGAATCTCAGTCTAATCTAATTTAACAAAGATGAAGAAGCTTTTAACCAAGAAAATAATTAAGGATGTTTGGAGAAAACCTTGTGTAGGTAGCACGTTTTCGTACTGTTTATGAAGCTGTGCAGACACAGCCTTTTATCCAGTACACTGAAGCACAAGAAGTGTGTTATTCTAGAGATCACTTAATCCACAGTTGGTTGAAGTATAAGGAATATTTCTTATACCAAATGACTTAAGAATTTACCCAGCATCTCAGGTGACTTTTGCCGACTGTGCAGCTGTTGATACAAGTTAGGCAGAGGATGTGTAACAAGATCCTTATTGTGTTAACATGCCCTATCTGCACCAGAATCTGTTTTAAAGTCTGTAAAATACAAATCTGTGCTGTGATAAAATTTGCCTGAGTTAAAAAAAAAAAAGATGAATTGATCTTTAATACAGTGAGTCTTCTTATTTAGTTTATTAACCAAATTTTCAACTGCATTCGTCTGAGAGACAAGTAATGTAGGGTTGCCTGACTGGGAATATTTTCTGGGCAATAATCATTCCACTTTCTCTCACAATAGTTCTCCAAGGAATTTCCTCTTCAGAATGATAAATCAGCCAGAGCTATTCTGAATAAGACTGATCTCAAATCTTCTCTCCTTGCTCACAATATGAGGTAGTTGGACTTTTTAATGTCTGCCAACAACACTCAGGTAAGTATGAAATCTGAGACCTTACCCTAATCAATGAGATCAGAGGAAGTATGTGATTCTTACTAATATCCACTAATGTCAGTAAATGCTCTCATCACATTCAAATGCAAATAACAGTAATTTAGCACCCAAGCTGCTATTAAGTTCTTTTGTCTCTTGCTCTTTGTTATTTTCCTTTAACATATTGTCTTGTAATGACTGTTCTGGAGCCCTTTCTTTTGATGAAAAAGTATTTCTATTAATGATTAGTGAAAAATATCCTGATGAATACTGCACACACACTTCCATCTTTCAGTGATGTGTATTTCTTATCATTTGGGGATTCTTCTGTTTTTTCAGGTCTCAAGATTGCTGTAGTTAGAATTGAAACATGAAACAAGTAGCTTTGCGCTATTTTTATCATCCAATGAATGCTTAGGCTGCAATATAACTTGTTTTCTTTCTGCTGTTTTTGTTTTCCCCCTGCAGAAGCAGTCAAATCAAATTGTGTTCATTACTTGTCAGTGGTAAGCGTGATAGACACACTATCATGAGGATTTTGTTGTCAGCAGCTTGCATAAAACAGGAGCATCCAGAATGTTTTCACCAGTTCCTTGCCAGAGACATGTGACCACTGTTGATGGGCACAGGCAGATAGGGGTGTGTGTGTGTGTACAGACACACGTATATGCAGAAGCTATCAGCCTCCACTGCATAACCACTGAGCTGCTTTGAAATCAACAGCCAAGCCCATTCACAGGGTTTTGGAAATGAATGGTAAAATGATAATAAAAACAGACTTAATGCTTTATTTCTAAACTTCATACATTATTCTCTTCACTAACACATTGCTTTGCTGAGAGCAAAATGAACTGAAGAGAGACTACACATGGAAATGTAATTCAGCACAACAGAGGACCCACACATAGACCTGAAGCTATTTTAAATCCCTGTTTTACGGCTTAATGATGCATAAAGCATTCTTTGGGCTCTCTCTGCTCGGATGATTTCCACTTGGCATCATTGTAAGAAATAGAAAGCTTGGGCTTTGGCCTGATAGTCTCATATCCAAGATGTCACAAACCTGGACACTGTCCATAAGGCAGAAATGAGATTGATGCACCCATGCATTGGCATTCAACTGCACTTGCTACAGCAGATTCATGGGGTGAGAGAGAAATTTTAGACTGAGCACCATTCATTGAAATAATTTTGTTCTTTTAACTTCCAAGGAATGATTTTGGAGGATGTACAAGCTCTAAATGTGATTATTCCTATACTTCATACAGTCTACTGCAAACTCTCTGTAGGCTTTTGGGTTACTTAGGAATATTGTTGTAAATCTGTAAAATGATATATGCCTATGAGATGTTGATTTTTATTGAAAATGTCTTAATGATGAAATACAGGAAAAGATAATTCCTGTGAATTCAGTATCTGAAAGCAGGCTTTTGAAACAAACCATGAGTATTTATAATGCCCTGTAAATGTCTCTTTCAAAATTTCTAACTCTGTTAAAGTTGTAGACACAAATAAGAAACAGACAGCAAATAGACCATTTGGTTTATTTTTGTTGTTATTGTTGTTTTTGTTGTTGTTGTTGTTTTGAGTTGGAAGATATAATAGACTAGCAGGTTTTCAAATTGAGCCAAGGTCTTAGTACAGCACTGCTGAACATATGTCTTATTATGTTCTGGCTCACGCTAGTGTGAAAACATTTCTCACTCCTGTTGCATACTACTTTAGACTTAAAGTATCCTTCCTGTCATGGAGCTGGACCTGGAGCTCGATTGTTTCCAGTAGTGTGTCAGTGTGGTTGGCTGGGCAGCTGAACTAGAACTACAAGCTGATTCACATCCCAGCATAACTTATCAGTTCCTTATTAACTCTCGTCGTGTTTCACTGTGTCTTCTTTTTCCCCATTCCATTAATGTGCTGCTCTTGTTAAACTGGAGGAGATTAGTTAAATAACTTAAATGAACTCGTGAGGGAAGAAGGGTATCTTATGTGAATTGCCAGAGCTGGCAGTGACTATGTGAGTGCTGAACTGTAGTGATAGCCTGTTTCTTTTACATGACAGCACACAGGTTATGGATGCCAAAGAGCATCAGCTTAAGCAGCAGTGTTCTAGACAGGTGAAAGCATAAAAGAAAGCTCTTGCTAGTAGAAGGGATTCTCCTGGATAAGGAATTCAGTGACTTTAGCTTTCAATTCAGCCTTTTGTAAGACAATTGCTACCCTTGGAGGACAGACAAACTCCTTTGACTTTTACATGTGATGAAAGCAGACCTGCAGTTCAGCAGCTGCTGACACCTTTTCCTGCACTGTGACTGTGAGCAGTCCAGGAGAATCCTCCTGTGACTCGGCACCCTTGTGTGTTGGTGCCCAGGATTGCTCCAGGAACTCCTTCGGTCAGTGGATGGCTATGGCAATGCTTTTAAGTGACTGGGTAGGTAATGTTAGTCCAATGCAGTTTTGCTCTCTAGAAGTAGCTGTTGCCTAAACCTACTTTCTTTCAAAGGCTATACCCCACTAGCCAGAGAGGAATTGTGGTCCATGAAATTGCAATATAAGGGAATTACCCCAATACCATTATAGCCATTGTTAAACTTTGCCCCATTAGAAAAGCTGTTCAGTGCTGGGTAGATTTTAGTTTGCAAGGTACCAGTGTTGCCTGATGAAATGCAAGGAGGCAACACTGAGGATGAATTTGACCTTAACATTTAGATGTACAGTGTTGGGTATTATTATGATATTACTAATTTAACTAATTTTTTCTTTAAATAGGTAGCTGCTGGATCATATAAGCAGACATGATCATATAAGAACCATAGATGACATTAAAAAATCTATTATTCTTGAATACATGTATTAAAGCTTGAAAATGTCAGTATGACAGCTCTGAAACACATATTTTAGTCATAAATATCAGGTTTTTAACACTTGCGGAAAGGTTGCATTAGGAACAGTGGTTATTGTTCATGCAGAGACTCACACGGAGCTATAATCCCCATTCAGTTAAGACCCAATAGTCTTGCTATGAGCTGGAAGACTGCAGCCCTCAAGCCTGTTCAGTTTGATTTAGCTTTCCTGAGCCTGATGCAATATAAATAAAGATGGACTATGGGCCAGTTGCTAATATTGCCAATTGCCAAGACAAGAGGCCAGACAAAAGCTATCCACAGTTAATGGCTTTTGTGCAAGAATAACTGAGGCTAGAGTTGAACCCTTACCAGAAAAGGGAGATCCCTGAATTCCCACCCTCTGAACATTCCAGCCTTTATAATGCTTTTCCACATCTATAGTTAGTGAAGCAAAAATGCTCGTAGTAAAATGCAAAAGAGGAGTTATTATACAGAATCATATGTTGCTGTGCATTGTGAGTTTAGATTTATCACACATGTAGACTTTCTAGAGCCCCAACAGAAGGAAACTAAAATTCACCACGAATCAAAGAGGTTAGAAAATATATTTCTGCAGCCAAAAAATAGATCATATGAGCAATTACAATGTGAAAGTTGTAGTAGTTATGGCGCTGGCATTTGTCCTTTAGCTACAAGACGTCTATCTGGAGCATAGTCAGTAAGTTCAGCATCTGTAGGTGTGCTGGCTCACTTTGTAACAAATACAGTGGTGTGTCAGGAAGGGGCTCCGGAGGAACCCTTCCAGGGGGTCTGCCGTAAAATCCCTTTACTGCAAAGTTTTACAGCCTTTTCTAGCAGACCAGAGCCAGCCCCCTGAACCCCAAAGGTTAACAAGCCTGTCCATACACCTAAGCTGAGTTACAGATTGGATCATAATCATTGTCCACACTCTGTCCATGTGCCCTGTCAGCCTTGAGAGTTGTTGTCCTCAACTCTGCCCATGTTTACATTCTTGTCCAGGCGAACCACCAGCAGAGCCCCCTTATCTCCTCGGAGCCCCCTTATCTCCTCGTTGTTTTGCTTCTCTCCTCATTCAAGGTCGTTTCACGGACTTTCTCAGGCCTACGAGAGTCTCACTGTCAGCACTGATTGTCCAAAAACATGTCATCCTGCTCTGCAAACCTCGAATCCACAGTGGTGTAACGAACTGCTGTATGTCAGATCCTAAGCTGAAAATTCCTTCAGTATGTACTTAGAATGATGCACAGTGTTTACCTTCCAAAAGGTAGATTGTTATCAGTAATCAGGACACAAGGATGCAGGCTGCCATCCCCCCCTCTGGTTACAAACGAGGGGGTGTTACTGGGGTGTTTCCAATGTCACTTTGTGATGGATGTAAACAAGTCAACTATTCAAAGACAAGCTTTGGATTGTGTAGATCATAACTAGTGCTCATTTTATCAACACTCCCAATGGCATTTAGCTGTCTCAAGTACAAGATTATAATTTCCTAACAGTTTGTGCAATATTTTGGAGAGAAAATGAAGAAGATCTGTGTGTATTTAAATGATCTTGCAGGATTCAGTAGGATGAATCTAATTGCCTGAACTAAAATATAACTAGGACATTAGTCTCCAAAACAGCCTGGTTCCTGGCTGTGTCCTGGAGAGCAGGTGTGCACCCAGTGTTTTGCAGTCACTATAAAGATCAGATAAAGCTAAAAGACTGTGTTGGATTGATTTTCAACAATTGCTTTTGATGTCAGACTGAAATGTAACTCTGGCAGCATGAGTCCATGGATTTGGTTTTGAAGATGACAACAAAGTCACATCAGCCTTCCAATTTTCTTCCTGAAAGTTGCCTGTATTTTAGTCATATACCGTTTTGTTTGAAGATTTCTTGCTAATGAGGGCCACTGAGTGGTTGCATTAGTATGCAGAAGAAGAAAAGTAGGGAACATATTTGACACAGAATACACCAAAGAAATTATGGAGGTGAAACATGTCTATTGGAAATAATTGCTGAAAGCCATTGCACAGTAGAATTTCATTATCGCTGCGTCTTGTGATAATTGTGCTGTTTGCCCATGACACCCAGAGCAAGAGCCCTCCAGATGCCCTTGAAATATGTGGGAACAAACATTCTGTGTATACATATACATATATATACACATATATATATTATGTGTTTATATATATACACACTTGTAATAAAATATACTAAAATGTGTAAAATGTGTAAAATTTGGTGATCAGGTAGTGAGGTGGA
>NW_008632733.1:2618-8733 GCF_000691845.1 Merops nubicus | reverse complement strand
CTGCCGGTGCCCGTGGGGACAGGGCCCATTCTCGGTTCCCTAGCTACAGGAAGTGTTTGATCCCGCTGAGGTGCTGCAGGGAAGAGCTGTGAGTCTAGGAACAAGGATAGGGATTTTTCTTTCCTTTTGTTTGCTTCCCTTCAGCAGTATTGGTAATTCAACTGGAGAAGTGCTGCACTGCAGCAATTGTAAAGAACAGTCACGTTACTTCATTTTCAGTCTTCTAAATTGTTCTCCTTCTGCCTACACAGCCAAAGGAGGAATTGTGTGCTGCTTTTGACTCTTACTGTATGTGAAAATCAAGTAAAATCTACCATAAAAATGAATCTGTGAATAATGGGACCTTTTTCTGAAATTTAGTTCTAAGCAATCTTAATTCATTGAGTTTCCCTGCAAGTATTGGCAGCTTTAATACAAACTATAACAACTTGGGCTTAAGTATTTTGCTTTCTGAATTGAAATGAAAATGTAAAGGTCAATTAAATGACATGCTTGCTTGTTTTTTTTAGGGAAGTACGTCATGGTGATGGGTGTGGTGCGGTCCTGCAGTCCTGAACCTGTTCTTCGAGCAATAAAGATGACAGATCTTTCTGAAAACCCTGTGCATAAGAGTATGTGGAGCCTTGAAGTGGAGGATTTGCACAGAGTTATCCCCTAGATACATTTTCTTCTGCCTAAAATGACTGGAAATGCATTTTTTTTTTTTTTTTGGTGCAGAACATTGGGCCATTCTGTGTATTTGTGGTTTCAGACAACCACTAGCTACTCCTGGGGTAAACCGAAGAGAAGTCCAGCTGAAGAGCTCGGTGGAGCGGTCGGTGCATGTTTGATGGTAGCCACAGTGTTCAGCTCTGTCAGTCTCTTGTTACACACACAGATTGAGAAGCACCCGATGCATCCTGAGTGGCATGCCTGCTGTCAAGAGCACTGATGTTTCTCTGTACCTCGGTTGCTGTTGGTAGGAGCAGGTGTGCACAGGCTCGTTCTGTAGCCGTGTGCTCTTCCTGGGCAGCAAGGGCTGCACAGCACCTGTATGACCAGGGTGAACTCCACCCATGGGATGAAGGCAGATGCGTTTCAGTCCATTTTCAGCCCATGTGGTTGGAAATGACATCTTTGCTTGTGTTTTCTCTTTCAGTAGTAACTGTCAGTAAACTCTACTTGTAAGCCAGATGTCTATTTCTAACTGTAAGCAGAGGCTTGTACTTAAATACCTCTGGTTTCTGTGTCTCCAAAATACTGCAAGTGGTACAGTAACAGCCCCTGCGTTCCAGGGAAGTGAAGTTAACCAAAAGGATGCTGTGCAGGATTCCGTGGAATGGCTTCTCCAGGTTCACACTCTAAATACTGTTACTACCTCATGAACCAAGCTTGCTGTGCCTAAGTGCATTTTTCTCTTGGAAGGTTTCCTTTCTTGTTCCAATGTATGCTATTTTTAGTTGTTTAAATAATTCTTAAATGTATTTTATCTTTCTTTCCTACCTTCTGTGGAAAACTATGAAATCAAATAAAAAAAAAACCTTCAAAAGCAGAACTATTACTACTCTTTATTTCCCCTCTTGTCTAAACAGGATTTGAGTCCTGAAGAAGGCACTGTGGTACCCATGTGGTGTGGCTTTGTAGCGTGGGACTGTTGTCAGCAGTGCACTTCCCTGAATTAGGTTTGCATGTGGGAAGGGCAGATACCCTCACTGTACAATTTTAAGACAAGAATAAAGCACTGGTAACTAAATTTTGAAATTGTGGGATTACATTTTCAAAGCATATGGAAATTCAATACTGTCTTTTAAGTAGATGTTTAAATGAGATCTTCACGCAGTGAGGGCTGGATTTCAGAGTGTAGTTCAAGCCTAGAGTTCAGTATTCCAAAGCAGACAACATCAGAGGCAAGTGTACAGTGGCAGTCCTGTGCTTTTGAGCCCCTGCTGATGGAGAGCCAAAACACAGGCACATACAGAATTTTGGCAGTCTAGGTTTATTTATTGTTTCTAATGCTGGGAAAAAATACATTTGTGGAATGTTGTCACCTTTCAGAAATTACCCATGTGTTCAGCATATTGGCTGGCAACTGTTTTTATCTGGCAATAGATGCTTTTCCATCTGAATGTTTCTTAGGCTGGGAAACTGAAGCTTGTTCCAAGCATGCTCCCCTTGCTGGAAAACCCTGGCAATAAAGAGCTTGCTGCTGTCAGTAAACTTAAGGCAGAGTGAAGTGTGGCGTGTAGCCCCTGTCATACATGTTTAGTGCACAATGTCGTGGCTGCCAGGACTGGAGCTACCAGGAGTCCCTCCGGCAGCGGTGAATATTCACTGAGTGCATCTGGGAAGCTGTGCGTAGCTAAGGGTGGATTTGTAGAGGATTTCTTGGCATCTTTCATCACCCTCTCCCATCCAGACGTTCATGAGTCAGAATATCTGGGGTGTCTTTGCTCGCTTGCGAGCAGTTCCAAGCACAATAAGCCCTAGCTCTCTTCATTGCTTGACTCGAGGTGTTTCAGGACCTGGCTGCTCGGGAGGCCCAGGCTGGGCTCTGGCTCCAGCCCCTACCAGGTTTCGCATCTGATCAGGACAAAGTTGTAAATGCTGCTTGGAAGCTGTGCTGCTGAGCTGAAGCAGTGCTTCAGAAAGGCCTGCAGTTACGTCACTGGAACAGAAACTTTTAAGGGTTTTAAAGCCAAGACTGGATGCTTTTATGAAAGGTCATGTTAAAAAGTGCTTTCCTAGGAATTCAAAATAAAAGCCACTCTTAGCAAAGTTGAATGTCAAGCCTCTGAACAAGACTTCGAGTGATTACTTTGACTTCGAGTTTAGCTGTGCTTTACCTGAGGAGTGGCTGCTGCTGCTTATGGCTGTTGGTGGCTTCTGTACCTCCTAAGTCTGAGGGTCAGGCTGAAGAGCCCTGTCTCTGGGTTTCCAGTTTAGCACTGCAGGGTGCCACTGCGTACTGGGAATTCTGCCTTTTCCACAGCTTAACTCACATCTCAAGTTTACAGTAGAAAGTGTGTTTGTCTGTGGCTTTTGTTGCTGTTGTACAGCATAGCATGGAACTGAGAAGTTACAAGAGGGGTTTCTCTAGCCCTGTTTTATGGAGGGGAGGTCAAAGCTGAGACCTTGTTCCAAGAGTACTTGGTATGTGGGCCTTGAGAGGGCAGGGGAATGGCTGTAGATTGCCAGAAGGCTTCTGCGCGCTCTACGTTAGCTCTGTCATAAACAGGGCAAATCTGGATTTAATCTCAGAGCACATGCCAGTATCTGGAGAACTCAGCTACACAGAAACCCTAGTTCAGACTTTCTCATCTTGTAACAGAGCCTCAAAACCTCAACGGTGCTACTGGGTATTGGGGCACAGGTGTTTGGCTCATAGCACAGCATAGTTCGTGTACTGCATTACCTTCAGCTGAACCATTTCAGATTACTTCTGTCACTGTACTCTGAAACGTGCACTAGTGTCAGTAGTTGTGGGCTAGAAGTTTAGTCCTGATAAAGCCAGGGGTAGTGCAGAGGAGAGGGGGGGGGGGGAGGGGGGGGGGGAAAAAAAGGCAAGCCAGTTTTGAAAATCCGAAGTGTTGACCTGAGATGATTCAGTCAGCTCCTGCCAGGGGGGTCCTTCCTGGAGGACCATGGCTGTGAGGAATCAGACATCTGGCTTCAGGGCTGCTTTCTGCACTGGCACCTCATCTGGGCATGCTCCCTTGCCAGAGTGTGTCAGCATGCAGCAGGCTGGGCAGCTGCTAGCCAGCCATCAGTGGTGGCTGGAGCCTGCTTCACCACACAGTCCTGTCACCTCCCTAGAACGACTTGTTTGCCAGGATGAGCTGCCTTACGATGTAGCTGCATCCACAGATGTTAGGGAGGGTGGGGTCTTATTTCAGTGTTTTTATTCCCACAATGAGAGATTACCATGCAGTGATTAAGGCATAATTAAAAATCATTCCTGGAGTTCTTGCCCCTGTAACGAGTAGCTCAACACATCGGTCATGGCTCGAGTCCACGGTGTTTACTGGTGTCGTGCTGTATGCTGCATCTAGGAGACCCAGTATCTGCATCCATCTCAGGGCTGCTGTCTACAGCTGGAATATAGTTAAAGTCTTCCCTGTCTTCCTGCATCCCTCACTGCACTGCCATGACCTGAAAAGGAAAACTGCTTTTTGGAGTATTTTGCTCTCCTTGCTGACATTTTTCTTTGTCCTTGCAGCTGTCACCTCAACTGTATTTTTTTCAAACATGTTTGGCATACATTAAGCTATGGGAGAATATTATGATTTGTTTTTTAAATAAAAAACTGGTATAAATATTTTTTAACTTTTGTGAATATTTAATATAATTTTGGCTTCGTTATAAACCCCCTCTTAAGTAAGCAGTTATAAGATTATTACTCAGGAAGACTTGATTTCTATTATGTTTTGTATAGCAGCATCTCCTGCCTGTTGGAATCCTAATAACTGCAGGAATTTTTCCTGACTAGCGTGAGAATCATGTTTTACTTGGAATTTGTAGAAGCCCCCAGCAGTAAGTGTTCCAAACGTGAGGTTATGCTAAAGCAGCATACACAAGGCAGCTGAGGCCAGCTGCGACTCTTGTCTAGGGAGGAGCCATTTAAACCCAGCCACTTCAGCTCTGTAGATCAGTACGACTTCATGCCTCTGAATAAACAGTTAAAATGTACTTCGGTGTAAAAATAAGGAAGTAAAATTTTATTAACATTATTTCATTGTTCATAACACCCCTATTTCAATGTCTGCAACACTATGCAGACATCTGAAGGATTTTGCAGCATTACCTTTTATTAAGGAAGAATTGCATTCCTGGTACTGTGTGGAGAAATGTAATTGCAGGCAGTTTTTTTAATCAATAGAACTACAATACAGATAGTAATTTAGCAGGTGAGACACTTTTACATGACAGTTTCTACAACACTTTAAGTCTAGGTGTCAGTCACCTTTTCCTAGAGTGTAATCTCATTTCTGAGAAGGGGATTCTAAAGCTTTTGAAGGGAGAAGAATGTGAAACTGGTGAGCAGCTACCAAGAAGGCTATTTCTTATTTAACAATGTACACATTAATAAGGGAAAAATCAACCAGCATAAAACCAAGAAAATGATTAAATGCTTTCCATTATTTAACACTCTTATTTCTGTCTTAGCCCTCTGGCATGTTGGGGCACTTCCCTGGAAAAAGGTCACTTTCTCCAGAACATACTGAACCAGCCCAGTTTCAGTTCTGGAGAAAAAAGTAGTCAGCATGTCTGTGCAGGTTCAGAGCTGATGTGCTGCCTTCACCGAGTGCCCCCTGCACTCGTCTGAGCTGGAAAAGACATTTTGTCATCTTTTAAATGTATTTATGCTGTGGCTCAAGGCTCGTGAAGAGGCAATGCTGCCACTGAATGGGAGATTTTTTTTTAAGTAATATTCAGGGCCAGTCTCTTCTGGTTGATTTATAGTTTCTTGTCACTGTACTGAAATCATTCCTGTTACCCTCAGGTATCTCTGGGAGGAAAGCTTTCCTTTTTATTCTATATATGCTTCCATATATAGATATATTATATCCATAGTCCATTCACACTTTTACCATTCTCCCTATGATTTCTTCTAGCTCGTCTACCAAAAATAGCTGGTTTGGGTGCTGAAAAGGCTCCTCCATCTTCAGGGCTGGTCTCTGCCATTCAGAACTGGCTCAGGCTGAAATGAAGAGATGAAATCCAGTTTAGTGGTTAGTAAGTACTTCAAGCATAGAAGGTAACAAGCGACATCCAATACAACCTGTTATTAGGCTGAATTACAAGAAATATATGAAAGAAACAAGAGCATCAAATATATTTCTGATGTTATCAAAAAGCTGTGGGAGTGAGTATTCTGGCACTTTAGACACTGTTTCATCTTAGATATGCTAAACTGAAAGATACACAGTTCTTTCTTCATGTTTGATGATAAATTCACATTTAGGAGGAGAAGAGCAGTGTTGTTACTGAAGTTTATGGGCTCTGGCTAGTTCAACCAGCCAGTGGAAGATACTTGACAAGAATGAATTTTAGTGCAGAGGTAGCTACTACTGACTGAAATTTTCTCTTTTGTTCTCATGTCCTTAAATGGCTGCTGGTTGAGATGTGTGATTGGCCT
>NW_008632733.1:1947-2587 GCF_000691845.1 Merops nubicus | reverse complement strand
CTCTTTCCCAAAATTAAACCCAATTCTCCCTTACTGCAGACTGGTCTGTTGCACTTCCTTCTCTTCAGTGTGTTTACATACTTGAAGACATAACTCATGCCTTTCCTCTGCCCTTCAGTTTCTTCCCTGCAGAGACACCTCTGGACTTTTCCCAGCGGGTTCACAACTTAACTAAAACATGGTGTCCAAAACTGGATGCATAAAATAAGCCAAACAGAGAAGAATTATTTCTTGTGTTAAATATATTCATGTGTACATCTCAAATACACGGTGCTTGATTAATAGCATGTTAATTATTAGCCAGGCTTGTGATCCCCTGTAAATCCAACTCCTTTCCTCAGAAAGGGTAAAATGTAAACTAGCAGCACTAGCCGACTTCAATATTTTGGCTACTGAGGCATTCTAAATCTGTTTTCAGCTGAATATTTGGGCTCAGATGTAACAAACCTTGTTATTTCACAGTCCTATGTTGAAGAGTTTATATAAGCTCTTTGAACTAAAACCACGTGCTGTCCCTAAGGTACTACCCAGAAGTTTCCTGGCCATCTATTGCATACACACTGGGTGAACTGAATACATGAGGCAGATAATGACACGTGGCATTATTACTGTGGACAGGAGCATGGAGTTACATGGGCTT
>NW_008632733.1:0-1916 GCF_000691845.1 Merops nubicus | reverse complement strand
AAGAAGGCTTTACCTAAAATTCATTACTTGCCACGTAATACAGATACAGTTAGCAGAACACGACTGCAGTTTCTTTTAGAGCAGTAACTGTCCTAACCTAGTTTCTGCAGCAATGTGCAATGCAGCAGTGTGTGCACCTTCACATCCAACTAATTGGCACAGTAAGAGAAATCAGGGAGAACTGTACTGCTAAAAATTTCAAGCCAGCACTACTACTCTTTTCAGGCTTTCCAGCTTTCTTTGCACTTCTAAACAGATTCCCAGAAAACAGCTATCTGGATGACAGCTCCATGAAAATACAAGTATTGATAACAAAATCCTAGGTTAAGTTTAAAGAAAATAAATTTAATTAAAAGAGATGGAAAACTATGAAAACAGTTCCCTATGTTCAGTGTGTCTATATGTGTATTACTCTTAATGTGAATCCAAATAGTATTATATGGACAAAAAAGAGTGAAACAAAAATGGATCTGAGAAGTGGTACCCCTGGGGACAGCTGCACCATGTTCTGCAAGGATCTTTCTGCCTCCTTCAAAATAGCAACCTGGGAGGAAATAAAGCCCTTAAAGTATGAATCAGATGGGTTATGGTGCACTTGAGTGAGCAGCAGAAAATGTGAGATAGACAAGAAAAAAAATAATTTGGGGAATAGGATAATTTTTGCTCATGCCCATAGTTAGATTCATTAATTTTATCTTCTTATGTGCTCTTGAATAACAGACGTGTTAGTACTGGAGCAATGCAGACAGAATAGTCAGGATGGAAAGAAAAGAAACTTACCACTGAGGAGGAATTTCCACAGGGACAAAATTTCGGTTGCACAAATGAACAAAAGCTGCTGCTAAACTGCAGGCAGCCTTCAACTCCTGTGATTGACAGGTGTCACGTGTACACATGGTGTAGAATGGCCCAGGGTCCACCTGCAACACAGGGGGGTTGTTTGGAGGAGGGCATGCAGGGCACACTTCTAGATGATGCATCTCTTCTGGAGAGAGCAGCCTGCCAGTGCCACTGCAGGGAGGTTCCACTGTGTCTCCCTCTGCCCCCTCCCGTGTTAGGGCTATTCACAGACCCTTCTTTTCCTAATATCAAGGTGTTTATTTGTATTTCTGAATTATCTGTATTTCTGCATGCTAAAAGTTCAAAGTCATGCCACCATCTTGTGGCTGTCAAGGACCTTAATGTGTATTTATGGTGATCAAACACCACCTTTCTTCTGTCTGGACATTGTTCTGGTTACTTCTAAAGTTACCTGCAGCCAAACTGCTACATCCTTGAAAAAATTAGGTGCACTCCTTTGAAGCACGACCTTTGGGTATCCAGATAGTCCTTTGGTGGCTGAAGTTATACTTACAACTTTGAAGCAGTTCCTAAGAAGTGAGTGTGGTTCTTCAAAAAACACTTTACAGACTTTTTGCTTAGCTGTAATCGGACATGGTTTCACTTTCTTCTGTACAAGACTGCACTTGTTCACCTGGAAAAACAGAATCACTCAAGTTGGGTTATTTTTTGTTCTTATTTTTTTTAAGCATCAGTGTAGTGTGAATTCTTCATATTTCCATTGTGAGATGGTTTGAAGAAAGATACAGGCAGCTCAGTACACTGCTCTGATTAACACTGATTGCTCATTAATACTGAGAAGTACCTTGCACTCTTCATAAACAAAAATGTTTGTCTCATAAATGTTACAGATTACAGACATTGCTTCCTTTTTGTATTGATTTTATTATTCACTGAAGGATTTTGGTGTGGCTGCTGACACAGTAAGTAGATGGCTATAGCTGTCTTAACTTTTACTATCTCTGACAGATTTGAGTTATGCTTTACTTGATCTTTTTGTTGGAGGAAAAAAAAAAACTTCATACCCTTGCTGTGTTATTCATAAACAACAAGACAGCTGGTCAGTATTCATGGAG